>NW_010429633.1:7438-18484 GCF_000710305.1 Buceros rhinoceros silvestris
ACGCTGCCGACACCATCAGCGCGAGGTGAGGTGTTTCATGTTTGCGTTGGAAATCAAGGGACAGACCTGCAGCTCCTCTGGCTGGGCTGGCTCGGAGTCGGCCCCACCAGGGACCTCTCAGCAGCCACGGCTCCACCAGCTTCACCTTCCCAAGAGGCCGGCACCCGCCATGGAGTCTGGTTAGCCAGAGCAGCCTTGTGCTGCCAGACACTACTCAGGCCTGAAGTCGTGCAGGGCTCTGCGAGCTCCAGCCCTGCTGGCACCCGGAGATGCAAGCGCTGGGTGCGGGAGGACACCTTTCCTGGTTTCAGCTGTAAACCAAAGGTCACATCTGCGGGATTTTGGCACAGGCAGGAACAGAGAAACAGGGACTGTGGCAGGGGGGGGGCAGGGCAGGTGGGTGCAGTCCCAAGGAGTTTGGGTGAGACAGGGTCTTTCCCTGACCTCTGTCATTCTTCTCTGCAGGACTCGATGCACTGTGTTTTGAGGTTGCTGCCCTGAGGGAGCAGGGCAGGTGGGTGCAGTCCCAAGGAGTTTGGGTGAGACAGGGTCTTTCCCTGACCTCTGTCATTCTTCTCTGCAGGACTCGATGCACTGTGTTTTGAGGTTGCTGCCCTCAAACCCTCTGAGGTCTGAAGGAGCCACAACAAATTCATATCATGTTATGAAGACCTATAAATCTGTAACCAGCCACTCACTCTGAGCTGAAGGAGTGGCACTGGACTGGATAAGTAGATTATATGGAATATTTTAGCTTGAAAGCTGGGTCTGAACTGAGATCCTGGGTCATGATGCTTCCAGCACTTGGGCAGCCCAAGACCTTGGTCCAATCTGTGAGGATTGGGCTCTTCTTGCCCTCACAGGTCTCTCCCCTTCCTACATCCTTCCCCCCACTTCCTCCCAAAGAGGCATCCAGTGGTCTTCTTGTGACCACTGAGAAGCTGTAGTGAAGCCAGTGATATTTTGGGCAGTGCTGCCCACTGTCAGCCTGTACAGGGGTGACCCCATCCCATTACTCATGAATCCCGTGGTCCCCCCACTTCCCAGTCCAGGTAGCAAGGAGACAGTATGTGGTGTGAGGGAAGGATTTGGCAGTAGTTGCTTTTCTGAGCCTTGTGGTGGGAGGGGGGGTCATGGCACGGAAATAACAAAACCCCTTCACTAGGCAGAAGGATCCAAACAGCAGAGGATCCTGGTGGGCCAGACTTCGCCTCAGTATCAGCTGAAAAGATTTGTTAGACCTGGCTGGGGGGTTTAATGTGCTGGAGAGTGACAGTGTGCAAAGGCCTGGGACTAGCCAAGGCTGAGGAGCACTTCTGCCAGGGAAAAAACCTATGTGCTTCACCTGCTGCAGTGCTCCTGGGGGAGTTTCCATCTCCACCAGGTTTGGCTGGACTGGGGCCTGTCGGGGGAGCTGGCATGGCTGCTGGAGGGAAGCCCTCCATTCACGCAGCACGGAGAGTTGCTTGTTCACAGGGTCTGGTGTGTGCTTAACCAATGCTGAGAGGTGGCAGTGGGGGAACAACCAGCTGCACTGTCCCCAGCCCGTCACTGCCACCTCCCCACAGAGGGGGGCAGAAATCTGGCCCTTCTTTCAAGGACTGAGGGTTTCAGTAAGGCTTCAACCTTAGTTCTGGGACTCAGGGCTGCCCATGGCACGAGATGTCTGTAGCTGCAGGAAGGCAGCTTTTGGTGGTGGTGGACTAGTCCAATGAGCAAGTTCGTGTGTTTGTGCCCAAGGACCTCTGGATGGCTTCTCTTTTCACAGTGACAGAGTCAGCTCGGGCTTTTCTCCCACACAGTCTTCTGAACAAGGCCAGCTCCTCTGCAGATTGCTAGATGACCTCCTGTTTCGTGATGGTGGGTTGTGGGATGGAGGTTGGCTGTTTTGCCACAGTTGCAATGGCTCCAGGCAGCAGCTTGTATTGTTCTGGTCCTGAGCCTGCGGGTGGAGATGGCTGTGGAGTTTCTGGAGTAGCTACAGAGAGAAAAACAAAGTTAGAAGAGGGACCTGACAGCACTGGGGTCTCTCCTCAGTTGTGCAGAGTTCAGGTGTAAGCAAGGCAGAGGCTCTATAGCAAAACCGTAGGTCCTTACGGCTTGTGCGTTTGCTGCAAGGCAGCCCAGACACATCGGCATGGTTGGATGCCCTGGGAGAATCACAGTAATGAACGTCAAATGAAGGGAGCTGGCCATTTTTTTGGTCAGCTGAGATCATCTCAGCCCGAATTCCCAAGTGGTGGCCTCATGTGGTGGCTTTGTGCGGTGGACCAGATTTGCAGAGGGCAAAGCGATGTGTGTCTGAACCGTTCAAGGACAGGGAAGCCTTCCCACTGATTTCAGTAGGCACCGGGTGGGATCATTCATCCCTTAAGGGCTATGTAAAAGTTACAGTCTGCCAGGGATCATCTTGTTGAATCAGTCTAGCCTAATCTAATCTAACCTTCCTCTCTGTTTGTCTTTCCCTCCTTTCTGCATAGGAATTCCTCACACACCCATTATCAGGGACTCTGTCTTGCACAGAAATTTCCTTGCGAGGTAGAAACTACTTCCACAGACACTATGGAAAGCTCTCCGTTTCTCCTGGGAGCTCTCTGTCTCTCTGGCAATACTCACACATCTGCCCGTTGTGCATCTGAGGAGGCATTGTGTTGGCCACAATGACATTCGTTCCCAGGTTCTCCTGGATCAGGTGAGGGTGCAGGGGGTGGTGAGCATGTGGCGTTTCGCTTGATGAGCCTAAAAATGTGCATATGACATTAGTTGCACAGCTAATGCATCTCTGTAGGTGAGTAGAAACGGAGGATCCTTTGTTAGCACTGCCAATGATAGGTGGAGGTGAGACAAGGCTATGGATGTTCTCAAGGGAACAGTGATCAGGCAATACTGAGAGGCCTCTTGTGGGACCCTCAAGAACTCACCTCCCAGGAGCATCTCCTGCAGCAGGTTGTCAATCTTAGCCATGCCGAAGAGCTTGACAAACTGGATCTGCTCTATCATCTGCCAGGTGATGCTCTGCAGCACCGGCAGCAGCAGCAGCAGCTCCCCGAAGCGGCCCCGTGAGTCGTATTGCCGGTCATTGATGTAGTCCTCCAGGCTGACCTGCACCTGGTACCGCATCCGCTTGATCTTGGAGGGGTCACTCAGTCCTTTGGCGTCTGTAACAAGCCAGAGATCAAACTATCCAGGCTGCTTCCCTAGGAGCTGCCCTTCAGTCATAGCATGAAGTCGGGGTGCGGGCTGAGGTGAGCTCTCTCTGATTCTCTACCATCTGCTGTAATGGACATTTTTTCTCTTCTTAAACTGACTTCTCCCCTCCCTCTAAGAACAGTTTGGCCCAGAGTGGAGACCAGGCAGCATTTCCACAACTCAGGACCAGCACTGGTTGGCATAACCCAGACTAGTCCCCTCTGATGGTAACCCTCACCAAGCTGGAGCATACCTGGGTCAAAGAAGATGATGGCTTTCAAGCAGGCGTATTCATTTTCATCTATCTGCAGCTCCTGGAAGGGGAGGACCAGCTCATCCAGGATGCGGATCGCCACACGGTTCACTTCTACCAGTTCGGGGCAGTTCCGTGGGATGATGTGGTCGTTTCCTTTGGACAAGCAGCACAGAGAACGTTGCCTTGTCATTGCCCAGGACTCACCAAGGGTGAGGTGGCAAGAAGTGCCACCAAGGGTGGCAAAGAGTTCAAAACCCAGGTAACCAAAGCTGAGATAATTTGAGGGTGTAGGACTTAAGAAGTTCCTCCTTCTGCCCCTTCCCTGGCTCAGCCTGCCAGAAACACTGATCCGTGTGGCCAGAGCAGCCTCTGCTTACATAGGAGTCACTCAAGTGAGGAAAAGCTGACCGAGGAGCGGGAGCCTTTTTCTCAATCACACCATCTGCTTACACAAGCCTGGGGGGGGCAATGTGAATGTTCATAGTCCCCAACTTTGCCACATGTCATGGCCTTGATGTGAATGTCAGCCAGGCCTAGCTACACCCAAAGGCTGGGCTTGGCTAACTAAAATACAGAAAGCTCAAGCCACCACCCTACAAAAAGGATGACCGCAAACACTGAACCACCCTCTCCTTCACCCTGGCACGAATGCTTCGCAGACGCCGATGGGCCAGGAGCAGCAGTGCACTCTTTACCTAGCAGCAAGACATCCTTGAACACCATGGACCTCTTGGCAGCTCCCAGTAACAGATGTTCCCCTGCGTGTGCGCGCAGCAGTGCTACCTGCAAGGGCACAGAAAAGTTATTTGGGTGATGCGGAGACAGGGACAAAGCCGCGATTTCACGTAAGCCAGAAAGAAAGCCCCACGTTCCTGTACTGGACTCGGGGATGGGGAATGTGAGCCCTTCTCCAGTCACAGGCAGAGAAAGAGGTTAAAAAAAGGTTCACTCCTGTGCATAAACTGCTATAGATCCAGCAGAACCAGTAGGTGATAGACAGCACCTGAAACATCCCTCATTCGTGGCACGTGTCATGAGCAGTACCAGGCCAGACTGTCCCAGGACCTCACACCAGCCACGGCACGTGGTCACAGTGGGCCGTTTGCAGGCAAGGCAGCTCCTACCAAGTGCAGAACCAGGGACCGCGCTCCAGCCTGGGAAGCGGGGACAAGTACGGTCTCCTGCTGCGGACAGCTGTGACCCTCTGGGCCGTGCTCACCTCCCACTGGCCGGCCCCACGTCCGTCCGGCTGGTAGGGTCACCCACCCTCTGGCCATTCGTTCCCCCTGCAGCCATGGGCATTTGGGCCAGGGAAGCCAAAGGGATGTTTTTCTGACGTTAATGATTGAAGTGTTTCATTTTACATCCTCCAGTGACTCCTGAGAATGTTCTGAATCTTTTGCCCTCCTTCAGTTAAAAATTTCAGAGATTTAGGCAGAAACAGAAGTTAACAATTGGACAGCCTGACACAGAGGCTTCTTAATGTCCAGCCAGGAGCCTCTGCTGGAGTAAACAATCATTAAATATTAATGGAGGGATTCTGAAAAGTGTGTCCTGATGGGAATGGTCCCCTTCTCCAGTGTGTTATGTATCCCTCAGCATCTGACCAAGCCAAAGGAAGTCCTACCCTTCCAGAAATGCCAGGAGAATGTGTCACCCATGGAAGACAGCTCTGCTTAGAAAAGATGCTGGTGTCCGAAAGAGGAATTATTTTTACAGAGGGTGAAAAAGAGTTATGCAAAATAAACAGAGTGGAGGCCCTTGCAAGAAGCTACACACACACGATGCTGGGGAGCCTTTATCTGTATGCCAAAATCCAGCCTCCCTCTATCGCTGTCCAAACATGGGTGGATGTGTTAGCTGAGCTGCCGGCGATCACCAGAGCCACACAAAACTGAGCTTTCCTATCAGACGAAACTTTGAGCAGGAGGGAAAAACTGCGAGTCCAAATGGGGAGCAGAGCCCTCACTCAGAAATTTCCTGCCTAATGCAAACTCGAGAAAGCTCAGTTTGGAACCACCATTTTCATTTCCATAAAATTTGCATGTTTGAGCAGGGTTAAAGTAAACGATTTCAACATGGCAAAATCATCTCCTTTGATACTTGTTCTTGCGGCGATCAGCCTGAGATACTTCTTTACATTGTGAGCTAGGATAAATATGAAAGTTGTAACACAACGAAGTACAACTTTTAGCTTTAAAATGAAATGGCTTTGCCCCGCCAAACCCAGTACTTTGACATTTTGGTGCAGAGGAATAAAGAGGGGTTGGGTATGACCTTCCCTATAAAATGTTGGCAGTGATGATTCAACCTCAGAAAACATTTTAATGGTGATATAACAGCGTTTCCCAACACTAAGTGTTCCCACTGGACATGTCTTGACTGGCTCTTATGCCCCTTGGGCTGCTACTATTGCACATAATTTTGTTAGTTCCTGCTCCTTGGCATTTCTGTCCTTCCTCCTGCACTCCCCTGAGTATCTGCTGCCTCTGTTGTCACACCAGCCTTCGAAAGCCCGGATGGCGTTCACTGGTTAGTTGTAATGCAGCCCAGTCTTTCCTCTCTAGCCCTTTGGGAACTGCTCTTGATGGCGGATGGCTGGTCGTAACAGACGAGCTGTTCCAGTCGAGACGAGCCAGTGGAACACGCTGAGGGCACCTCTGCAGGGCTCAGGCAATGCCATCTTTATGCCTCCGTTTCTTATTTGAGAAGTTTTGCAGCCCCGCAGCTGTAAAATGAGCTCTCGTGGAAATTGGTGGAGGTTGCAGAGGTACTGGCCGGGTTTACTGCCTCCGTTCCACATGGCACAAGGACACAAGGGGTTAGGTGGAGCTGCCCAAGCCGCTGCTGGGCTGCAGCCCGTTTGCTCTGGAACTGTCATTTGCCATTGGAATCCATTTTGGTTTTCATAATTTCTGAGTCGTATATACCTCAGCAGTTTAACAGGTTTCTCACCATTTTAAACAACAGAGCACTTGCACACAATAGAAAAGAGAGAAATACGCTCCTGTGTTAACAGCACTGAACTTCCTGCGGCTCTGTGCTGCTGGGCGATTACTGAAGAGCTCGGATTCAGGGTTTTGGGCGGTTGATCAGCTGGATGCTCTCACTTTCTGGCTATTCTTTTTCTTCATGACACAAAAATTAACTCTAGGTCAATAGGGCTGGAGCCTGACCCTAGCTGAAGAGAACACACGCTGCTTTTGTGACTGTGCACTGGGCAGATGGGAAATACCTTCCTACCTGTGACAGAACCTGTGCTGGCCACCGCCAGCAGTGCTGTCCCTTCCCTCTGGAGCCTCCCCACCATCCACTCGTGCTGTTCAAGGCTGGGTGTGCATCATGTCCCGCAACATCTGCTGCAGACCTCTGAAATTTAGACTTACACGGGAGACATCTCTGAGGCTGCTGGAGATCCCGCAGGGCTGTTCTACAGAGGGTCCCAAACCCACTCTGCTTATCGCGGTTAGGGAATCGTCAAATGTCATCTTAGCAGTTTGTGTTAAATGCAAATGTATTCCTGTTTTTTAACCCTGCAGAGAGATTTTCTTATTGCCTTGGGAGCAAACTAGTGTGTAATTTAATAATTCCATTAGGAGAACGGATACAAACATGTCCCCAGGCAAGAAGCACAACGAAAGACAAACAGGCAGGTTTGGCTTTAAGGCTCGAGCAGACCTTAGGCTAGACATCTGTCCTGCTGAGTCTAATTACCCTGAGCATTTGTACAGCACGTCAGGTTTTCAAAGCGCTGCACAGACCATAATTAATAAATAATTGACTGATAGACAAAGTGTGCACAGGATTATGTTCCGATTTGGAGCTCAGTGTTATCATCGCTGTGCTCATCGGCTGCTGAGCTGCGCATGCGAACGGCCGGCCCTGGCATTGTATGGATGCCGTTCCCAATCAGGGCAGCAGTCAGGATAACAGAGCGGACAATGCTCATTTTATTTGAAGGTCTCAGCTGCCTGGCTCTCCTTCGGCTCCCTGCTGCCTTCGACAGGGCAGAGCGAGCTGGGGTGGGTGCGGGGACTTGCCTGGTCGTCCAGGGGCAGCTCGCAGAAGGCAGGAATGTACTTGGCCCACTCCACCAGCACCAGCAGCTGCTGCTTCATGGATTCACACACGTCAGAGATGTTGGCGATCTTCTTCCCTCGGATGTCTCCGTTGATCACAGAAACCGGAGATGATATCTGGAAGGAGAGAAGGGATCCTTCAGCTTTCAGCGCTGCAGAGGAAACATAGACAGGAAAATCCCCAGCCCATGGGTTTTGTGTTGATGCAAGCTCCAGCATCTACAGTTACTTTTTCATCCAGCTCCCAGAATACGTGGCCCAGCACAGCCTATTTCAAATTGACATCAGCCTGGGGATCTGTGAACATGAAATGCTTCAGAGCTGAGGCTATGGATCATCCTGGTAAACTGCCATGCCTTGAATAGGCTGCAAAGCACACCGTTTCTAAAGCCAAGCTCTTCCTCCCACTGAACAGATGTGCTCAGTCACAATCCAAGAGGGAACAGAGGGGCTCGTGCAGTGGTTAGCCTCACCAGTAGGAAGACACATCCACCCAGAGCTGCTGCTTAAGCTACTTGGTCCCACCAAAGGGCAGAGAACTGCTCCCCCGCCCACCCTGCTGCAGAGCTGGTGCTGGCCAGACCCGCCTTGTCTGGTTCTGACAGGAGACGCGTGGGCTCTGCTTCTCCTCCTGTCTGAGTCAGCGTGGGCACAACAAGTCTCTACTGAAGGCAGCTCTCCAGGTCTGACATCGCTTTCTGTGGACACCAGCTCATTAATATTTGACATTACCCCATTGGAATTGCTAAAGACAGACTTTAAAGACAACAGCCTCCCCCCTGCCCCCAGCTCTTAGGCCCTTTGGCAAAACTGCGCGTGTGCAAACGTGCCCATGACGCAGGTCCCACTTGTTGCGTGCCCAGGTATTTGCGATTGCCAAGGCAAATGGGGCCGTTTCATTCGCAAAGGACAACCCTGACAATGCCGCAAGTGCTGTCACACGCAGAGCCGGAAAGAACATCTCGCCCAAACCCGGCACCCAACCTTCCGCCTGGTTCTCATGCATAGCTGCTCACCCGGCTCATCTGAAAATTTGCCCTTAGTCACTACTTTGTCCTCATGCTTCTGTAAGAGATTAACTCAACCCCATCACTGCCCTCCGCCTGCCCTCTGTGCTCCTCTACAACATCAGCTCTTCCTGTCCTGGTCCTGCCAGCGCTTTCAGCTTGTCCCCGCCAATCTCCCCAAGGAAAGGGAATTCAAACCCTACCTGCAATTTTTTTTTCCACGTTGCACTACCTGGAAGCTTTCCAACTCTCAAGCTATTATTGAATAAAGAAGATTGTAAAAATCTCACCATGTATTACCCTAATCAGAGAGTCCGGAAGGCTTAGCAAATAAATAAAGACCTCTGAGTGAGTGACCCGCAATCTTGGAGAAAGCAGCTCCTCAGCAGTATCTTGTTCTAATTAGCCAGGCGCATAAAAGTTACCAATTACCGTGCTGGAGCCTGCCTTGTTTAATGAGTCTCTCTGTGCTCTGTGGGAGAGCAGGAGCTCCCCTGGATTTGTCGATGGTTGTAGTTTTTGTCAGCAGACCCTGCTCCGGCCTTACGTATGATGCCACTGCAGGAGTCAGAGTCCTGGAAATGTCCTTCCCTGGTAGATCTGGTGTCTTGAGACCCCATTATCTCACACCTCTGAGAGCAGCACCAATATTATTTTTATAGGGTATATAAATATCTTAGGGCCTGCCTAGGACAAGGTGAGACATTGGATGAGATTGGAAATGCTGCTTGTGTAGAGGATTGGCCCTTGGCCCTGCTGGCATATCCCCTTCTCGTGTGGACCTTACAGCCCAAGCCCTAACGTGGAGCCCAGCTCCTGTCCCACAGCATCTCCTGGGGCAGCCTTTAGGGTAATATGGCCCTTGAAGCAAGGGAAAACGTGGACTGCCAACTCGAACCCCTCTTCATTTTCACTGGGACAAGGAGTGCTGCTCTCCCCAGCTCCATGAAGGATGGCAGCATCTACCTATAGCACAGCCCCGTCTTCAGCACTTGTTCTTGCAGACAGAGCCTCTCCACAGCTCCTGTGCTGTCCTGTGTCCTCCTGGACAGCGCTGATTTGACGTACACTCTTGGCAATATCCAGAGTTTTTAGGAGAACACTCTAGGCAGTATGCTTGTGGAAATGAGATGTTTCACACATAATAGCTGCATAAAACAAGCATGGAACTGATTCCTTGAGAAATGCTGCAGGAAGCCAGAATCCAGAGTTGCTAACAGCTGGGATGGGGAAGGGAGGCTGCTCGTGTGCGGCCAGCCCCTCGCCTGGCTTAGGCAGACACAGCTCCTTGGATTTCAATGATTCTACCCTGTTTTCTTCCAGCAGGCTCTCCAGTCTTCATGTCCCGTCAAAGCAGAACAGATTATCCTGTATTATTACAGCTGAGTTCTGGACCAAGGAGCATTAAAGGAAATGGTTTCATGGCTTTGAAAAACCAGCGTAGAGTTGGCAGATGAGTTATTAGAAAAGAGGTGGTAATTGAAGACTCAGCTATTAAATACTCAGCTGTCTCTACTAGCCAGATAGTGCCTGATGCCCTTGTGTTTGCCAAAGAAGAAAGAAAAGGTACCTGCTGTGCCAGGACTTCTGCCTGCAGTAAGACGTTGATGGAGGGCAAGCTGCTGTCTTCATAACTCGATCTCCGGGTGCTGATTCGGTCCCGCTCATTCTGAACAGCTGTAAGAGAGTGTTTTGGCTGAGCTGCAGGTCATTCATGGCAACGCACACCAAAAATCAGACTTTTGGCATTCCCCTTCCCTAGCTGCAGTTTCCAGCTTTCCTGCCTGGCAGGGCAGAAGTGCAGCCGTGTCTCGTTTTGGTTGTGATGCCTGAAAGAGCTGACTACGTCTGGAGGTTGTTTTCACACTCACTTTATTAAGCTTTCCTGGGGCGAGGTCACTGCAGAGCCCGGGCTCCTGGTTCCAAGCCTGTAGAGTTCAATGGGAAAGTTTCCTTCAAAGGATCTGGCTCTCACCTTTTTCAGTAAGGTTGGGGGTTTTTTTGAGATATGGGGTCTGAAACTGTGCCTGTGTTCGCGCATGAGGCCCAGAGCTTATGTGTGAAATGGAAGAGTCGAGTATCTGCATGGCTGCTTTGTCTGTCCACACGACCTCTGTGAGCTCTCTTTGGGAAGCTCTTGCACAGGGTAGGTGCAGTTGGAAAACTTCCTTCTAAGCTACAATAAGGAAAGAAGTGCAGAACAGCTCCCGCTTATCTATCCAGAGCAACAGAGCTCTCTCATAGCTTATTGTAAAGAGAGTCCCAGGACAGGTTTGACCCCAGCGTGCCTCCCTGCTTGGTCTGGTCTCAAGGACCTGGGCCTTGAATCTAGAGGTGGCAGCGGCCAGAGCAGAAGCAGTAGTGCCGAGGAGGAGGATTTCCCATCCTACCTGCCACGAGGCTGTGAGCTGGCCATAACTCACCCCGGCCACGCCAGCCGAAGCCGTCTGCTCACAGAAGGTATGATCAATGGGAAGGGAAACAGAACAGTCCCTGCCTTCGGCTGGTGGCTCTC
>NW_010429633.1:18650-20260 GCF_000710305.1 Buceros rhinoceros silvestris
ACGTTCCTGATGTATAAATCTGCCTGATAAAAAGCAATAATGAGGCTGGGCCAGAAGAAAAGCCCTGCAGTCAGCGGCTGTAAATAGGAGCTCTCAAGGTTATGCTGCTTGTTATCAGTAGCAGGCCCCTGAGTTTAGTCACGCCATGATGTTTTCCAAATGTTTGCTCAGTATTAGCTGGTCATGCACCTAATGTAACTTCTATTGAATATTAACAGACAGCGGCGAAGCTCTGGGCATGGGATGAGCGGGCGCCGCAGGGAGAGGACGATTGCTGTGTTCTTCAGGAACCGTCAATCCACGTTCCTTGCAATACCTCATCCCCTTCAGCAGGGAAAAAATGTTCCTGCTCAGAGGTGTTCCCACAGGCAGTGTTCCTGGGGAAGCTGCCCAGGTACTGCTGGTACTTCCCTGTTGTCTTCAAGGACCCCTTTTCTTCTAAGTTTCTCCTCGAGGGGGTGTGAACTGGGGGGAGCACAGGGTGTAATTTCTCTACGTGGAACAACAGGGCCAAACGCCTCCCAGTTGTTTATTTGCAGGTGTCAGTGGGGTAGGCTCTGTGAGCCTCTGCTCCTGGCAGTTTGTCCCTCCACCAACAGGACCACCAGAGGGGCCGCCAGCAAGGTCACCAGCAGGACCACAGCAGGGTCACCAGCAAGACCACTGGCAGCCCTGGGTTTCCTTGCCACTGTGAATACTCCTGAGAACCGCGCAGGGCTAAAGGAGGGTTGAACCCTGTCCCATTATCTGAGTCACGGGAACCTGGAAGGGCAGCAGAGACAGAGACGGGGAAGTTGGTGTGGTGAGCCTGGGCCATGCAGGGGGGTAGATAGTTTCACTTGTTTCACGTGGAGTTACATAGCCAAAATGCTCCACTTTCTGCTGTAGCTGATGTATCAGATAAAACTAAGCTCTCTGTGGAGGGTCAGCAAGAATCTATATGCTCTTTAGGGAAAAAAGGGACAAAATGGCAGCTGGACCTTTGCTGGACCCACCTGTCCAGCTGTGCATTTCGCGGTGAAGCTGGGGCCATAGCACTGGGGCAGATTTCCCAGAGCATTTCCAAATTTTTAGGACTTCTTTGAAGTTTCTGCCTCTCGCTGATGTTGAGAAGCATTCCCAAGGCACTCAGATGCCCCAGCTATGTGGGAGCACAGGTGAGGTTTGTGTCAGGGTGAGCAAGAGTGAGCTGAAGAGGCCTGGGGGTGGTGTGTGTGTACAAGCACGGGCAGTTCTGAGACAAGCGTGGCCGCATGGCACTCACGTGGGCTTGTCTTTGCTGGCATTTTGAGAAGCACCCTGAGAAGAGGCCCTGAAATTGAATCTGGGAGCTGCAGGGGCCCCAACTGATGGGACAATGGCTGCTTGCAAGGACTCCACATGGGTGGGAGTGGACAGGTTGGGCACACACAGGGCTCATGACTGGAGGCCAAACTGCTGTGATGGGGGTCTGTGCACGGGCGAGCACTGTGGAGGGAAGAGGGGGATGGCTGGGCAAGCGTGTGCACAGAAGGGACTGGCCTTGGGCTGCAAGGACTTCCTCGAACCTAAGGAGCCAACGTGCCTGCTGCTGGGGAAGTGCAGGGAAGCCGTGCTGTCACACACCTTCT
>NW_010429633.1:20369-27881 GCF_000710305.1 Buceros rhinoceros silvestris
TGCTCGGAAGCACTTCTTAAGCCTGCAGTATCGGCACTGGTTCCTTTTGTCTTTGTCTACCACACACTGCCTGTTAAACCTGGGAAGAAGGAGAGGTGTGAGGAGCAGCAAGACAGCCGGAGGCAGGACAAGACAGAGCCCCAAGCTCCAAGGTACCCCAGAGGGTCCCCAGGAGACAGAAGCCCCAGTTTGTGCCATTTCCACACTTGCTTTAACCTGAGGCAGCTTCTTTGCACTGAGCATCTCATCCCTCTCCTCTACCTCTGGATGTTCAGTAAGGAGGGGCTAGAGCTGACAGTTGCACGCAGGAGCTCAGGCTGATGGTCCAGCTCACTAACCACTGGGCATAGGATGCTCATGATGTACAAACAAGCCCCAGTGAAGTTAAAAGTGTGAGCCAGGAATGTCAGAGCCAACTTGCTGTGGCATATTAAGGCCCACAGCTTGGCTCTGTTGTAAGTTAGAACCCAGTTAGAGGGGAGGAAGAATGCATTTATTCTGAATAAAAATGAGTAGATGGTTGTTCTTGAGCTAGCAAGGTTAAGAAGTGGGGTTGAGTCCCTGCATCCCTACAGGGCTGTGCCTGAGATCCAGGCAGGTTGGCTCTGACCTCTGGACAGCGTTGCTGGAGTGCAAACAACTGCAGCCTCCTGCGCTTCAGCGGACTTGGGAAGGAACCAGCTCCTTCCCTCCACACTTGTATCGCCAATTCCGTTGCACATGGTGGGGCAAACACTGATCTCCCATGTGTGTGGCTCTTCCATGCAGCACGTTGTGGAAGGTGGCCATCTGCAGCACGAATTTCACTTGCAAATTTGCTCTAATTTACTGTGGATTGATCCAGCTTGCAAAGTAAGGACAAAGACTTACAGAGCTGGGAAAGGGCTCCCAGCCATGCCGAGTTCTGCAGCTTTTGAAAAGGCTTGTACCATGCTTTTTAAAGCCCCAAGCTACAATTTGCCCAAACGGATGCCTGAAAGCAGCTTTTTAATCATTTCTGTAGCACTTACATAAAATCCTTAGTCTCTAAAGAACTGAGCACCTTGGCTTTTCCACAGGAGCTGTGGGGAGGGGGTTCCCTGGACAGCCAGCTTAAATAACGCTGGGGGGCAAGTGACAATGTGCTTCACGTGCACTCATAAACCTGGGGCTTCTCGCTGTCACTCAGGTTTTAGAGTCACGTTGCTCTTCACGCTCTCCAAGTGGCTCTCAGGCCATCGGGAGTAACTCACTTGGAAAGCCCGAGTGATGTAAACACTGAGCTGAGGATTCCTCGGTTTCCTCTGTGACTCCCTGCCTGTGGGCTGCTCAGAGCAGGGAGCAGGCAGGTCACAGCGCTGATGGCACAGGAGAGCTGTGGCTACTGCCACCGACACAAGGTGCAGTGCAGGAGCTGCAGGAGCAATGTGGGTGCCTCATCCTTAGAGACGTGCACGCTACGCTGCCCAGCTTGTGGCTGCTTAGGAACCCTTTTATCAGTGACAGCATTCTGGATAGACGGCAGACACACTTCCCTCTGATGGAGGAGGGAAGGGCGGCCATTGAAGGGTAATAGGGCTGCCCCCAGCATCACCGTGCTGGCTGCATCCGCGGTTGGACACATCCTTTTGGCAAGGACACATTTAGCCCCTAAAGAAAGGAGTAAGAACTCCCAGAGTCTTTCCCTGGTGATCTCTGGAGGGCAAATCCGGAGTGAGAGTGATCTCTGACTCTTCCCAGCTGTGGGGTGAGGTCAGGGAAGTTGGTGGAGGAAGCAGGGAGGATGAAGAGGATGAAGGACCATGCTGCTGTGTTCTGAGGGCTTTGCTGTTTAGCTCCTAGGGACTGTTTTGTCTCAGCTGTGTGACTCTGTCCCCCCCGTCCTCACCTGCAGGAGTACATGTGGTTCTTCCGGACGCTCCTCCTGAAGAAGCCCTTGCAGCCATCGCAGCTGGAAGCCCCGTAGTGCTTCCCCGTTGCACGGTCCCCGCAGATGGCACACAGTGCACTCACCCCGATGCTGCTGGAAGCGTTGAGGTTGGCTGCTTCCGATGGAGACGTGTCTGCTTGGGAAGGACACAGGAAGAAGACAGTGGGACAGACAGCCAACATTTCCTAACTCAGTTTCCAGTGAGAGACTTGACTTTTGGAGGATCCAGGCTGCGTGGCAGGGGCCAGTCAGAGAGGTGTGAGGAATGGTGGGTGCTCTGAGTGTCTGAAGTCATTGCACTTTGGGTGTGCAAAAGCTCCCCATGTGCCAGGGTGAGACAGCTCTTCTCAAAAGCCTGACTCCAGCGACGCCTTCAGACTAGGTGGAAACCCATTTGCGGGAGTCACAGAGCAGAGCCAAAATTCCCTGGGGATTTGCAGATGCTTTGGGCTGCAGTAGCATGGCCAGAGAAAGAGCTGGAGCCGGGTTAAAGCTGAGGTATTACAGCTCAGGGTAAGCAGCTGATTTTTTAGAGAGGGGTTTGTGTTCTCACACCAAAAGAGCCCAAGACAGCCCTGAGCAGATGCTGTTAGAGAAAGAAAGTGCCCAGCTCCCTTTGCTGCAGAGCCCTTCTGCCAGGCGTGGAGCTCCAGCCGGCGCGGCAGTTCTTCAGGAGAACAAGACTTGCAGTGCAAAACAAACTTAAATGACGCCCTGTGGGCAGACACTACCCATGCAAGGAAGGACTGATCAAGCTAGCCCAGAAAGAAAGGGTGATGCCATAGCATGGAGCAGGCTGCTCGCCGGGTATCTTCCAGAGTCTGGTACCACCACAGCTGAGACTGGTGTGTCTGTCTTAGAGTCCTTACAGCCCGAGGGGGGCTGGTATTTGCAGGGCTTTTTGAGGAGAATGGGGAATTGTAGCAGCCTCTGTTGGAAAGGACATCTGAAAGGCTCGAAACCAGGCAAGCCCTACACTAACACCCCCCCAGCAAGCCAAACAAACCTCAAGGCCAAAGGGATCAGCCCTTAATTCAGTTGATCTAATTGTCCCCTCCCATGTACATTTTCCTGTATCAGCACAGACACATTCCCCTGCCCCAGTGGAAATCCCGGTTGCAAATGATACCCAGGATCAGCACAGCCACAGAAACCCGAGGGATTGTAGGACTTGAGTCTGTTGGCCCTGGTCTCTGGGTTTGGTGGGGACACGGTTAACTCCCACTCCGGGAGGGCCAGAGCTGCTCCCACTTGGCACCAGCAGAAAGGGGGCTGGGTGCTCTAAAAGGCTGCTCCCAGCAGGGCTGCGGTCAGTAGCTGGAGCAGGAGTGCTGGGGGGGCCAAGGCAATGCTGCATGGGGTAGGGTCACAGTTTTAGCTTTTATGCTGTGGAGAAGGGGGTGCCCCCGTCAGCCCTCAGCGGGAGGAACTGGCGTGGATCCCGCAGCGAGCTAGAACAGGGCATCTCGAGCCAGCCCTTCCCTGCCTCTGCCAGCACCTCTCATTTTCCTGCCTGCTTTCTGTCTTTCTAATTCCTTGTGTCCCTCCTGTATTCCTTCCTGAGTCAGTGCACTGTCCCTCTGTGTCGCTGCCTGGCACACCTTGTCACGCAGCTGCGTTTCCGTGTGCGCAGCACTGCAGAGCTCCTCTCTCCACCCACAAAGCCCTGAGCTCCTCCTAAGCCCGTTCTGGCTGTCTCTTGTCTCCCAAAACAGCTTGTCTCTGAAAACATCCTTCCTCCCAGTGCATTCCAGGAGCTTGGCTGGCCGCATGTCATTCCGGAAAGAAAGTTAGGTTTCCAGTGTCAGCTAAACGTAGGACATACAGGAGAGGAAGAGCTGATCTGCCTACGATTGCATTACCTGTGTATCTGCGATAGCCCAGATAAATCCCTTTTTAGCAGTATATCATGCTGTAATCAGATGAACATTGAACAGGAAAAACTGGCACCGTTATCAAAGAAATTACAACATCTTAGTCTAATAGCCAACCAACAGTGAAATTATTGCCCAATAGATAATTTTCCAATTAAGTTGATTTCGTAGTGCCAGAAATGTGGGCATGGCTGCTGCATGGCAGTGCGTCTAATGGGATTTATTTGGAGTTAAGGTAAGTGGAGGACAAAAAAAAATATGATTTTGAGACCTTGCAACTGAGACTTGAGTTAGGACAGGGGCTCCTGGAGAGGTCCCCAAGCCTGTCTGAAATACAGGATGCATTTGTTCTGTGATGGTGGCAAACTCAGTCACTGCTGAGCAGCCACCTCTGTGCTGGAGCTGCAGGACAGGGGCTGAGCTCTCCCACAGCCCTCGGCCGGGAAGGGAGGCGGAGGGTTTGCAGGCGGAGGTGTGGGCAGTTGCCAGTGTGCCAAAGCAGCCCTGGAGGCCAGACCTGCCCCTGGTCTGGAGCTGGGCAGAGGAAGAGGAGAGCTGCTGGTGCCATCTGACCCAGCTGACTCATCCACCTCTGGGGCGTATTTCATGTCGCACCTGATCTCGTATAAAATTGTTGTGTCACTCTGCCCCATGGAGCCCTCAGCCTGGAGGGGCTGAGCTGCAGCCCCCTGTGCAGGAGCTTCTGCGTCTTGGGTGGGAGGGGGCATGGAGAGGGAGAAAGACCTGGGCTTGTCCCTGCGGGTCCAAATGGGCATTGGAAGAGCTCAGGGGGGCTGCTCTTGGCCCTGAGATCCCTGGGTGGCAAGCGGTTATTGCACAGCAGAGCCTCTTTGGCACCACAGTCAAGTCTGTGGTGGAGCAGAGCCATAGCGGAGGGGAAACCCCTGTGGGCTGTGAGGGGAGATGCCGCACCACCGGCACAGCCCTCCTGAGACAGGGCTGCCCTGGCAGCCTCAGTGATGCAGGAGGACACAGCAGGCAGGAGGAAAGGGCTCGGGGGATCCTTTCTGCAGTGTTCTTTGTTTAGTCATTAACCTTGTATTTAGAGAGACTTTAGGGGGGACTTGGAGAGGAGTCTCCTGTTATCTCGGAGCGTTTAATCACCAGGACTCCCTGGTCCCCCGATGGGTGGGCCAGTGTTGCAAATCCTCATGGGTTAAGCATGATCCTACCCTCGGGAAAGCTCACCTCTCGTCACCGTGTCTCCTCACCCCTCTTCCCAGGGGCTGAGCCTCCTGGCCCCACAGTGTTCCCTGGCACACACAGAGGGAAGGAAATGCCGCCCCGCACCCCAGCGCTGCCCAGGGAAGGGCTGTGACCGTGGGGGCAGCTGCGGGGGCAGCACCTGAATTGTTTTTCAGAGTGATTCCCACCCTTGTCAGGCGCTAAATGGCTTTCTGCTCCCGGACAGCCTGTCTCCAGCCGCTGCTGGGGTGGGACTGGCTCTGCTCTGGAGCCACAGGCTCGGTCCTCTGTCTGGTGAGCCATCAGCAGAGTTTCTCTTGGAAACTTTCGGACAGTCTTTTCTCTCAGTTGGGGTTTGGGGGAGATGAGACCCACCCTGTGCTCAGCCCCAACTCTGGTCCTTGGGCTGAATGTCTGGTGGGGACCTCTCATAGCACCCAGCTCCCGGCAAGTGCCCATCCCTGAGGCATCTGGGCTGCAGGGCACCATCCCACCTGCGCCAAGCACAGCATTGCACCACCACCTCCATTTCTCTCCCGGGAAAGCAGAAACTCCCCTGTGAGCTGCTGCGGCCCCCATGGCTGCCACCCGCACCATGCCCCATCCCTCCTCGGGAGCGTTTCGGCGGCCACCCCAGGGATGTCTGCTCCTGCAGCCCCCAGTTCATCCCACAACAGTGGAGGAGAGAAGATGGAGGGGACTTACCATTGCCCATAGCCAGCACCTGCATGTTCTCAAACTCCAGAGTGGTATACGCCGGGTCTAGCGCTGCGCTATAATCTGCCATCTCCATGTCTATTAGGGCTTTGGAAAGGCGCATTATCATCAGCAAACACCGGCCAGATTGTACCGATTCCCTTGTCCGAGGCTATTGGCCCTTCTGCCTCCCTCTGCCTTTGCTGCGTCCCCTATCTGTTGTCTTTTATTTCAAATATTTCTCTGAAAGGATTTGCTGAGCCTCAAGGCCTATACTCCCCAGAGGGGTGGAGGCAGGAGGCAGGGGGTTAATCTTTAATCATCTCACCCACTGCCGAAGCTGTTAAGCTGTTGGTTGGTTTTGGTTGGGTTGGTTTTTTTTTTTTTTTGGTGGAGCAGCAGTGATTCTTGTTGACTGTTTATTATTGAATCTCAAAGCACTTTGCTGATTCCGGCTCTCGGGTGCAGGCTGTACCTCGGGAGCAGATGCTTGACGGTGAGGAGCACCTTCCTGGGCCATTGACCTTGATGCTGGGCTGCTGGAGTTGGTCTTAATTGTAGCTGGGGTGGAAAACTTGGAAAAACCCCACTAGGACAGTAAAGTTGCTCTTCACTTCTGTCATCACCTTCCCTTTTCCACCGCTTGGTTGCTTTCTCCTCCTGATTTTCCCTTCTCTCACTCCCTGCTTCCCTCCCACACCTTTTCCTTTTTCTCCCTCTCCATGAGAGAAGGTCAGCACCTGCCTGGCAATTTACACGTTGCTATGCAAAGCAACGACGTACAACTCCTTTTACTTCCCTATAAACTGAGTTTTACAGGGGCTAGATGCCCTATAAACAGATCCTACCCTGCAGCTGTGCCCAAACCTTGAGCAGGGCCGGGGGGTGACGTGGGCACCCCGAGCATCGCTGGGGCTGGTCCTGTCCCACTGCCAGAGACACCCTGTGCCAGACACCCCCCGACCTCTGATTTTGACTGATGCATCTTAAAATTTCATTAGGTGTTTTACGACATGACAGCTTTACTCTGCAGTGGGATTTTTCCTTCCGTGGGTGCAGCTACTGCCAGCTCTCCGTCACCAGCACCATCGGTGGTTCTGCTGCCTCACCCGCACCTGGCGTCTGACCCACAGCCACTGGCAGGGGGGACTGGAGCGAGCAGCAACGCTGCCTTGCTCTCCTTGCTAACCTGGGTGCTCTCCTCCCCAGCTGACCCTGGGCACATTACCCCTCCTCTTCAGACAGTTCCGAGAGGTTTCAGTGTAATTACAATCAACGAGCAGGAATTTGATTGATTGCTGAACAGCATTGGCTGGATGATGCAGGAGAACAAGCAATTAATGGTTTGCTATCGGTTCACTCTGTGGTGAAAAATTCCCCCTGATTTCACAACCAGCAGTGGGTGACGGGATCCACGTGCTGCTGAATTGGGCTCCCAGCTGCCTTGGTTTTGTGCTTCCCAGGTACCCCAGAGCAGCCCCGGCACCACTCGCACCCCAAGCTGCCCTGGCCACAGTGGTGTCACTGTCGTGATGTGACACCAAGGTCTCTGGCTCCACAACAGCGTGTTTCTTTGGGCAGTGATGCTAGCAATCACTCGCTATTCACATTGTAGGAGCAGAAGGGGTTGTTCAGGCAGCCCTTGTCCCCCGAAACTATGACCTAGGTGGCACTTCCAACCAGCTCTTCTACCTTAAGGCTACAGGTCTGCTGGGACGAAGCTGAGCGCAGGGGAGAGCCCCTGCTTTCTTGCTTGGGACTCACAATAAATGATCCTTTGCTGCAGGGAAAACAGACTCCCAAGAGAGAGGCTAGAGCTGTCCGCAC
>NW_010429633.1:28093-28447 GCF_000710305.1 Buceros rhinoceros silvestris
GCATTCCTTGTCCAAAAATTGTTTTTACAAAGTGCACACCGGCATGGGGATGCTAAGGTAGAGCATAGTCCCCTCCATGGCCTCATTCCAGGGACCTCCGTCCCAATTCTGGCCAGGCCACGGTGATCCCTTTGATTAGATAAATGCTACAGACACTAGGTCAAATATGTGCAGGATTTGCCACAGCGTCTAGTAAAATATCGTAAAAGCTTGGCCCGTTTTGCTCTGCTCAGCAGAACAAACCTTTTGCTTAAGTAGCCTGCTGAGCAAGGAAGGCTGCAAAGGCCGTTTGTTCCCCGGGCAGGAAGGATTAAAAAGGCCAGGAATAGAAGCTGGAGAGGCAGCCTGGTCGGC
>NW_010429633.1:28579-29029 GCF_000710305.1 Buceros rhinoceros silvestris
GAAGCTGGGGAGGACGCAGGTGGGGGTTTGCTGCCGATAAGGAGCGGGGAAGTTTGGAGAGCATTAGGTGGCTCACGAGGCCGAGACCGTCAATGGGACGTGGCACGTTTCACCCGGGGTCGTGTTGACTGTCGTTTTCTCACTGCCGGTGTCCTCTCCCTTGTCCCAAAATCCCAAATCCCTTGTCTTGGTTTGTAGGTCAAGGACCAAACCGGCCAAGGACACTGCCTTTGCCCCGGAGATGGGTTTGTGATGGAAATGAATTGGCACTTCCCAGGCACAGTCTGCTGTGGGAGATGGATGTCTCCCTGGATCCTCTCTCCTCTCCTCTCCTCTCCTCTCCTCTCCTCTCCTCTCCATTTTTAAAGCATTTTTAAGTCTCTGTCTTCTTTTTGCAAGAGATCCATTTGGATTTCAGTCAAGAGGATTTGCTGGAGGCAGAACAATAGA
>NW_010429633.1:29151-34555 GCF_000710305.1 Buceros rhinoceros silvestris
CTGTTCTCTCCCGCCCTCTCCTCTCCCCTCCTCTCCTCTCCTCTCCTCTCTCCTCACGTCCCCATTTTCTGTGCCCTCCACCCGTTGTTTCCTATGCCAGGAGATGACTGCAAAGGAGACCATGACAGCTCCAGGGCGTGAAGTGTTCTGCACCGAGTGATTATTTAATTTTTATCTGTTGAGCAGTAAATCTTTTGCCACACTGGCACATCATGACACTAATTCTGTCTTGTCTATATATCCCTGTCTGGCACATTCATCCAAAGCAAAGGGGATTCCCTGAAAATGAGATCTATGCATCTCAGTAACACTCAGGAGTATTTAATAGAGCAGTTATGGTCAGGATGCCATCAGCTAGCTAGCTCTTCTCATGGGGCTCCTCCTGCCCTTCTTGAGCAAGGAGTTGTAGAACCAAAGGATAATTGAGGTTGGAAGGAACCGTGGGGACTCTGCTCTAGCCTCCTGCTGGAAGTGGGGCCAGCTAGGAGAGCGGTGTGGGTTCCCTGGGGCTTTGTCCAGTTGGTTTTTGCACATCTCCAAGGGTGGAGACCACACAACCCTGCCCTCCAGTGTATCGACAGGACCCCCCCCCACAGTCCAGGCTCTCCTGCGGACTTTGTGAGCATGGGCAGTGATCGGGCTGCAGCTGGGAGCCTGGGGCCCTCCGGCCCTTTGCTTTTTCTGCGCTCCCAAGAAATCCCTGGCAGAAATGCCAGCTCCCAGAGCCAGCAGGACCAACCTCATCTTACGTCAGCAATGCCGCCGCTCCCCCTTGCAGCCCCAACTCCAGATGGCTCCTGCCATGGCACTCAAGGCCACTGTGGGGCTGGGGTGGCTTTTCCTTGGCATGCAAGTGAAGCAGGCATGGGCTCGGCTCTGAAACCTCTCCAGAGCAGGAAAGCCCTGAACGAGTTTGGAGCCCCTGCTCAGCCCACCACCATTTGGCCAAGCGAGCTGTTGGGGAAGCATGAAGGCCAAGTTATAAGACAAAGAATAAAAGCCCCAGGGGAACGTCACCAGCATAGTCACCTCCACACATGCAAAGGTCCCTTCTGCCTTTTTTTTTTTTTTCCCCTTTGAAATTTCAAATTCCAGTTTGTGGACAAAGTCCTGCCTATCTGAGAATATAGATCTCCGACTCCCCAAATTGCAAAGGTCCCTCTTCCTTTTTTTTTTTTTTCCCCTTTGAAATTTCAAATTCCAGTTTGTGGACAAAGTCCTGCCTATCTGAGAATATAGATCTCCGACCACTGACCAAACTCCACTCCAAGCAGTCCCGAGGGCTGCTCTTCCCCTTGCCCACAGATGCCTCCACTCACTCCCCGGATCTGCCAGGATTGCACCGAAACTTTTGCACTGGAGCAGAGTGTTTGTACGTGCACAAAGTGGATTTTGCATGTTTCAGCCTCAATGTCAGCAGCTCCCTTTCTCCACGTGGAATGGGAAGGACCTTTGGGAATAACCAGGTAGGAGCCTTATCACCTGCAATTCATCTGGGCAGCCATCGCAGATAGAAAACAAGAAGGAGAAACAACAGCTTCCATTGTGCTTATACCAGCAATTTTAACTCATCATTTAAATTAGGGAAGGGGGGAAAAACAGGCAGCTTCAGAGATGGAAACTGAGAGGAAACACGAGCTCCTGAAGCTCCTGAACAGCCACTCCGAATAGTTAACTGATAACTCCAACTTGCCTCTTCCCTCTCATCTTTTGTGCTTCTCCTGATTAAGCTCAACTTATTCTCATGCTAATCATTTCTTGACCTGTTTATTCTGCATTAAAAAATTAACAGAGAGCAGTTTACTGCATGACTTGCTCACACAGAACTGCTACAGATTAGCAGGCAGGCTTTAAGCCTCTGCGCAAGACTTTTGGGTCTAGCAGCCAGGCTGCACAGCTCAGGGATGAGCTTTTCTTCCTGTTTTTAAAGAACAGCTTTTTCTAAAGTCAATATAAATTGCCCTCCCTTCATGCCGTAAGTATATTTGCTCTGGGGCTGTTTCCAAATGCAAAAGATAAAGCCAAGGGCTTGTGTTTTGTCAGACTTTTTGTAAACAGGGATGTTTAGGACACGCTGCCAAACCCCTCTGCCTTCTGCCTCTGGGTCGTGACTCCTCTGCAGAGTTGTCAGAGCTTTAATAAGCAGCTCCAAGGAATTTGGCGGGGGCTGGGGTGGCTGCAGGTCAGTGCAGATGAAACAAGCCCCTGGTTCAAGCAGCGTATCTTTGCCTCTGATCCAGGCAATCACTATGGACTCACAGATGGGGGTCTGCTCCCATGTCCATCCCCAGAATGTCCCCACCAGCAGCAAGAAGTCTCCAGGAAAACCAGTGATTCAGCAGAAAGTCGTTTAGGGTTTGTTTGTCCCTTGCCAGCCACACACAGCACTTCCCTGCCTCAGGAACTTTGTGGAGGAGAAAACAAAAGATCCACCTCCTCCATCCAGAGAGGTGGATCAGAAAGATCCAGCCCAAGAAGCAGGAGGTGACCACAGCCACATGCTGGACCTCTGCTGGGAGAAGAGGCATTTTATTGTCCTGAAGCATGGGGAAAACCCTTCCCAGATCTTCGTTCGCGAAGCCAAGCCATGATGATGATGATGATGATCAACAAATTGCTCTTGGTGACTCACTTTCTCCCGCGCCGAGGTTCTCCAGCGCTGTTGCTGTGATTGGGACAGGTGCCGTTTGGAGCTGGGGGCAATGCCAGGACAAGCAATGCCTGAGCGGACCCTGGGCATGCTGTCACTGGTGAGCTGGTGAGCTTCACCACAACCTCAGGCTATTTCTCACCCTTGCCAAAGTTATCAAAAAGTGGCCAAACCAAACAGAACTGTCCAGACCCCTGGGCCATAAAATCACCTATGGAGAATCAAGGCAGGTTTTGGACATGGGAGGTAGTAGATGGTAGTACGTGCTGCTTGAATTCATCTCCAAAAGCATTTCAGCTGAATCTGGGATAGATGTTGGAGCTGGAGGCAATTATTGGAGCTAAAATAAATAGCTGCTATGCAGAAGCAGTAGGGGAAGAACTGGAAACACGGGGACAGACCAACGTGTTTGTATAGAGAGAGCAGTATATATTTCAGCATATACTGCTCTAGCGATGACACTGCTCGTGCCTTTCTTCCCAGGACCAGAAAGGGGTTTATTATCCCACCTAACAAAGGCTCTGAACGCTTGAGGAAGTAATTACTGGTGTTCTTGGAAGCTGTGGTTTTGCCCAGACAGTAAGTTTGAGCTGTTCTCAGAAGGGCAGCTGTGCCTGAAATTGCCAGGGCGTTTGCTGGTGTGTATTGGCACTCCCGCCGCCTGCAGCCCTCCGAAACAGCAGCTGAGCTCTGGGAGCCGTGAGGCCATACTTGTGAATCTGGAAGTCTGGCTGCTGTGTTCTTATGCAAAATCACACAACAAGCCCAAGACCAAGCGAGGAAGAGGAACTGTTAGATTCATCTTCTTCCGTTACACCACAGGCTGTAATTTGGCCCAAGCTGCAACTGCCTCCGCTGATCCCACTTGTCCCACTGAAACCCCTACAGCTGCCAGTGTCACACTCCGTCCAAACCCCAACCCAGCGAGACCCGGACACTGCCCAGCAAAGCACTCCTGCCTGTTTGGGAGGAAATCTAGAAGAGCTGCGACTTTGCCACGAGCTGTTCCAAATTCACTGTCTACGCTGGTGGGTGCTCAGCTCAAATCCAGCGGTTTGAGCCCTGTTTAAATGGGCGAGCAGAAGCCACGGGGAAGCAGCAATGCTGGAGAGAGGGTTTGCTGCCGGCAGCGAGTGCCCGTTGCTTTCCGTGCCTCGCCGGCTCACACGTGTGGTATGGCAGGGATCTCAGCAGCCGACATCTGGATCCAGAGAGAACTTGTTGAGCAGGTGGGTGTGATCCCTTTGGAACTGAAGTAACCTTGCAGCTTCCCAGGAAAAAGATCCCCACTGAGCTTGCAGCCTGGCAAGCAAGCAAGTCTCTCCCTTCAACCCTGCCAGCTGTTTGCAGGGCTTTGAGGATTCATTGACTTTAACGTTCGTTATACACACAAGAAACAGCCCCTGAATGTTCCAGCTGGTGGAGCAATAGGTGGAGGAGGAGAAAAGCCAAAATCAACAAAGGTTACAAAGCAAGTTTTACTTTCTTTAAAATCTCTTTTACGTTTTTTGTGAAGGTGGATGCATCACAAGCCGTGCTTGGAAGTGACCTCTGGTTGCTGCTGGGCCTCTCGGTACCAGCTCTCACTAGAAATTAAAGCAAAAGGCTGCAAAGCTGCAGGGGGCATGAGGGAGAGCTGCAGTGGGGCAAGGGCAGTGGGGGAGCAGCCTGAGCCCTGTCCCCGGAGGAGGGCAAGTCAAGGGCTCCTCAAGGGCAAAACCCTTCCTGAATCCAACAGCCGTGGGCTGCTCCGGTTGCCCTCCTCCTGCCCTGGGCTGCCTGGTAAAGACAGCCCTGGCTGGGGAGCTGGACACTGCGGGGGCGTCTCAGGAATGGGCCACATGTGTGTCTGGCAGGAGGCGGCATGAGGAAGGCAGAGGGCTGCCATCAGTGGGAGCACTGGTGAGGTCTGAACTGGGACAGGTGGGCTGGGTATGGAAAAAAATAAGGAAAATAAAAGGGAGGTAATTTAAAATTTGAGAGATTCTGTTTTCTGGAGTCAGAAGAAAACAAGTTGGTGCAAAATACTTTTTCTCTGCAGGAATGTGCAGAGTGCCTGAACAGCCTGTCTTGTCCCCAGCGCCAGAGGGGTAAACGGGAGCAGAACAGTACTCAGGAGCTCCGCGTCGACAGCAGCTCCATGGCCACCAGGACACTCCCCTATGCAGCACAACCATCTGTCTACTGCCGCAGACACAGAGAAACAGCAGAAAGTGAGGTGTGGGAACACCGGAGCTGTCTATGTGCAAGGTTTGTTGCATGGGGGACAGCAAGGGGAGGAGGTCACACATCTCCACAGTCCCATAAACCTGTGGTCAGAACACTGCAGCACCCAGTGCCAGGCTCCCCGCTCGCAAACAACATGGCAAACTGCTAATTAGCCTTTGAGCATTCGACCTATGTCTCCAAGACAGCATAACCCTGTCATTTGTTCCTTTCCGCTCCTGCAAGACCAAGTGCCATTGGCCTTTTGTATCATAAAGAAATTAAAATATATTATGACCATAAACGACATCATTTGAGGAAAT
Organism: Buceros rhinoceros silvestris; assembly: GCF_000710305.1. NCBI lineage: Eukaryota > Metazoa > Chordata > Aves > Bucerotiformes > Bucerotidae > Buceros > Buceros rhinoceros. The sequence continues at coordinate 34,330 of NW_010429633.1, forward strand.
GAATAGCAAAAGCATCATGGGACGCTGAAGCCATGAACTGTTCTAAATCACCAGCTGATAAAGACCACAGGAATTTATTGGGAGCAGCTCCCAGCATGTGGCTCCCCGCGAGGTGCTGGCCCGGGGAGGGATGGTGGGATGGTGGCTCGGGGCCCAGGCTGCGCTGGGAGGCACAACCCCCACTACCAGCACCAGACCTGCTCGGGGGCAGGCGCTTCAGAAAGAG
>NW_010429633.1:34718-40289 GCF_000710305.1 Buceros rhinoceros silvestris
CACCAGCCCTGCTCGGGGGCAGTCGCTTAAGCAAGAGGAGCCCCAGGGTTTTTGCTGTGCCCCTGGTCTGAGCTCAGGCTGTTGGGATGTTTTGTGGATGAGGCTCTGCGAGGCGCAGCGGGCTAGGGCTTGGTATGCTCAGAACGTGTCTGAGTGCCCTCAAAACCCCCACAGCACCCTGAGCCCAGCCAGCTTCCTTGCTGCCTCGCCTCCGCACCCTATGGGTGCTGGGGCCAAGGGGCTGAGCTCTGAGGGGACCTGCACCGGAGGGGAACGCAGAGGGGAACCCATAAAACCTTCCTGGTAAGAGCTCTCTGCGACTGATACGGTTTGCATTAAAAGTGCTTTTCAGTCGGTTCTTTTTAAGCTTTATGTGCAGCTTTTTTTTAAGCGTTATGAGGGCGGGGGGGGGCCCCGCTGCAGACCTCTCTGGCAAAGGAGCAGGCAGCAAACAGGGCAGGAGCTGAGGCTGTGCTGCAAGCTGGCAGGATCCGTCCCCGGGCTGGACAACGCTGCAGCACGGGGCAGTAATGCCAGACACCGGGAACTGGGCTGAGGATGCCCAGTTCATTTCCCAAGTGGCACAGGCAGTCACTGGGACGCCAGCCGGGCTCCACCACCTCTGCCCCCAGGAGTCATAGCACCCACTCCACTGTGCCACCCACCCTGGGGTATCTCTCTCTCGAGAACCCCAGAACTGAGCTTAGGGACATCAGCCATCACCACCACGAACCTGGCCTGTTCGCTCCACATGAAGCAAAACGGAAACCAGAGACGCGGGGGCCCCCTCCGCCAGAGACCAGCGATATGTATATGGGGCATGAGCATATTTCAGCTGCTCCAAAGCCCCCCTGGAGACCCTGGGGGTTGCTGATGCCCTTCATTCACGTAAGCTCTGCAGCGCTGGCGACGCAGCTACTTCTCTCCCTGCTGCAAGTGCCAGAGGGAGCACGGAGAGTACCTGGTGTTTCCTGGCGCAGGTCGTATCTGCTGCCATTCATCTTCCAGGGGTGCTCAGCAGTGCAGGCAGAGCTAGGGGAGTCTCACCCTCGGATGGGGTCATCCAGCTGGCAAACCCGCCATGGGCTGCGGGGCACGAGCCATGCCCAGGAGCTGGCTGCGGTGCGGTGGCAGGGACCGGCTAATCCCTTAATGCTGGTCACAATGAGATTTGATGGGGAGCAGGAGTTTGTGCTGAAGAGCTGCAGGTTTTAAAGGGTCCTGGCCAGTACCCGGAGGGGAATTATAAGGTGGCTCCAGATTTGTGCCCCGCTGCCAGTGCCCACAGCGATGCCCACTGCTTTCTGGGCCACCTTTCCGAGGTGTCCTCACCCTGGCCTCTGCCTGCCGCTGCGTTTCTGCGGGGCGGGGTGTGCCTGACCACACATCCATCTCTAGAGGCTGCTCCAGAAACTGTGTCTGGGTGAGTTAACGGTGGGAGCGGATCTGACTCCCTCTCCAGGGAGAGGCTGCTTTTGCTTTAGAATGTTTCTATATCAATACCCAGAACATGATACCCTTGAGAAACAACCTTTGTCTTCCCTCCCAGCTGCCATCACAACATGCAGGGCTGGGACAATGAGGGCGAAGCAAACTGGAAAACTCTCAGGACTGAGATTTCTTGATTGTGCACATAGGTGCTGTCGATGGAGCATCCAGAGCCTCCAGGTACCAGACAGCGCAAGATTTCAGCTAGTGCCTTGTACTGTGGCTGGGCTGAGGGCCGACACACACCGCGCCAACGGATGGAGCATCCAGAGCCTCCAGGTACCAGATAGCCCAAGATTTCAGCTAGTGCCTTGTACTGTGGCTGGGCTGGGCCAAGCCAAGCCCAGCAGAAGGAACAGGGATTTTCCAGCTGCCAGACTGCAAGAAGCCCCTCTCTGCCACCTCAGCACTGCGCTCTCTGGGTTTTTTCTGGAATGAAGCTGCTGTGACACTCTCGTGTTGACTCGTTTGGCCTCGGTCCAGAGGAGCGCGGAGGCTGCTGAGCACCGAGATTTTTCTCCTCTGCAGGGAGGGTGTGCTGGCATGTGTGGCCCTGCTTAGCCCGGAGGAGGAAAATTAGGTGAAGGATTAGCGTGGCACTTCACAGGGTTTTCCCAGGCACCGAGCAATGAATCGGATGCTGAAGGGGACAACTAGGCACCTTTGCTTTTGCAGCCCTGTTCTGCACGGCTGTGACCCTGACCAGGGCCGGCAGCAAGCGTGGCCTCACCAGCCCCCGCACCTGAAGGAACCAACTCAGGGCCAAGCCCATCTGAAATACCCATTTTCCTGCACTTTCCTTCCTGCTCGGATGGCGTTCCTCCTGCAGAGCCCGCCTCTCCTTTCACTGTGCCAAGGAGGAGAGAGCTCGTTCCTGCCCCCCTGTTGGCTCCCAAATGCCACCTCAAAGGCGTGAGTCTCATGTAGGAAAACCATTCCTAAACCATTCCTGTCCCTCCTCTGCTCCACCTGAGGCTGCCTGGGATGCATTCAAATTAATTTGGAGTGCACATGGCTGGCAACAAGAAGGCTGCTGATGGGTCAGGGATGGGAAATGAGCAGCAGCCCCGTACCTCAGTGCCATACCCGGGGAGGGGGTGCACTGGCGATGGGGGCAGGTGCCCAGCGTGCCTGCTTGGAGCCGGGAGCAGCTTCAAGAGCAGGGCTGGGTCTGAACCGTGCGTAACCCGGTGACACCTCCCTTCACCCCTCTGTTTCCACACCAGTTTTAATGCCTGTAGCAGGGGAACACACCCAGGTCAACAGAAGTTTCTCTGGTGGTGGCAGTCCCCGGGCAGACACCCATGGATGGAGCTGCGGGCAGCACCTGGCACTGCTTCCACCAGCGTAAAGCCACCGCCTCCATCCCACCATTGCTAGTCCTTGAAGGCAGCAGACCTCAGGGGAGCAGCCAGGGCTGTGGATCTGAATCCCGCCTGTTTGTCCTCTTGCCCCTCCTGCCTCCTTACTCCACCCTTCATTTCCCTGCTGACACCAGGCTCTCCACATGGGCTGGTTCCTTCGGGTGCCCATCGGTGCCTTCTCCACATTTCACATCACGGCACTTCAACCTGGCTGAGCCTTCCCGTCCATGGGGCAGGACCCGCTCCTGCTCACAAGCCATGGTGGCTGCAAGTTGCTGGATGGGGACCTGCAGCATGGGCAGAGCTTTTTTCCGTGGTTGTTGCTTTATGTCTCGTGCTGAGCCCTCTCCAGCATTGCCCTATCCATTAACCTGACAGCCTGCCCAGCCTCAGCCCGTGGCCACGGTTCCTTAGGTGATGTTAGCACCAGTGAGTCCTCTTCCTAGGCTGAGCTGCTGCTTTTCCCCAGGGTGATGGGGTGGGATGCAGGACTTGCCCAGCTGGCTGGAAACCAGGGCAGGCTGACACACTGGAGAGGAGTGGTGGCAGCTTCTTATTGTGGGGTGTCAAGACTTTGGGGACCATGCGGCAAAGTGATGAGCAGAGGGGCAGAGAAGCGGCCAAGCGGGGCAGGCGGAGCTGGGCTCTGCAGCCCCCGTGAGTGGTGCTGGACCAACGTAAATGCAACGCAGTGGCTGTCATTTATGTGTCAGCAAACACGTTGAGTGGGCTCAACTATTGATTCTGACCATATAAAAGAGTGTTGTGGCACTTGTTCAGGTTTGTGCAGGTTTTACAGCTCTTGTTCTGAGAAGTGCCCGCGTATTTGGTTTTGCTCCTTCCTTCAGGTCTATCTGTTGACATTGGCTCTCCCAACCAGAGTGTTGGGCCATGCCAGGAAGCTGAGTGTATGGCTCTCCTTGCGTTTCCCACTTTCCCAGGGGTTATCGCCTATAAAGTCTTGCACACACCCATGGCCAGGACAGGTTTCTGGTGCAGAGGCAGGTGAAAGGCACCCTCTGGTCCCACATTGGTGGGTTCAGTTGCCTTGTGCTTGATGGCAGGAGCTGAGCCACCCACCCTGACCAATAAGTTTTAGGGTGGATGGGCAAAGCCACAGGGAAGGTGCTGCCCTGGGCAGCCTGGAGTGGAACGAGTGAGGGCAGAGGTCTCTAGGTCTGCAATGAAAATTGGATTGTCTAACCACCTTGGATGTCCAGAGAGGAAGGAGGTGTCAGGGCTCCCAGAGCATCATTGCAGAGGAGATGGCCCGTGTGTGGTCACCCACAGCAGGAGACACACAGTATCACCCATTCCCACCTCCAGTCCTCTTCCCAACAGGAGATGCCAGCACTGGCTGAGCCCAAAGGGACACCTTGGTGCTGGGGGCTCAGAGGTCTTGAGCTCATGATGATCATCCCCATCTGCAACCTTGGCACTGGGGCTCCTGGGGCCATGGGGCTGCAGCCAGAGTCCCTCCAGCGGCTGCAGCATTTTGGGGTAGACAGGCCAGTCCAGCCCCACAGACCCTTCAGCCTTTTGGAGCCAGGATCAGTCCACTCCTCAACTGCTGGTGCCTTTCCACAACCTCTTGCTCTGCATGGAGCAGCTCTTCTTGCACCTTTGGTGCATCATCCGGAGCCCACCATTATTTTTTGAGGCATGTATTGCCTAAAGGGATTTGCAAGGTGATTTCTGTTGATGCTCAGGCTGAAGCTTGGACAGGAGCCTTTCCTGGGAGTAATTGCTTCTGGGACCCAGCTTTGCTCAGATGCCCTGGTGGGAATGTGGTTCCTCTGCCCAGCACAGGCGAGCAGAGCCATCAGCTCTGGGTTCACAATGCAGCCACTACCCTGAAATTTGCCTTCTGTGGAAATTCTGCAACATTGACCATTTCCAAACATTTCTACCAGGAACATTGCTTGAATATTTGAGGAAAGCAAACAAAGAGGAAGCTGGAACACAAACAGTCATGGACAATTTTTTGCAGTCTTTGCCCTGTTCTAACCCCCAGGCCGTCAGCACAGACACTTGCAGACATCACCCCTGCCTCATGTACCCCTTGGCTCTGCCCTGTGCACTGCCCTGTCCCCTACTGCTGCCCCAATTCCACTGCAAATATTGCTGTGTTTGAGAGAAAATCACCCAGACCTCGCTGTCCGCAGGACAACCATCACTCACCACCCCTTTGCGCTCTCCTTAAATAAAGATCATGTTTTAATGACATTTAAGAAATGTCAGCAGAACAGTAATGGAGCACATCTGATGTGCAGACCTACACCCTCCCTGCGGAGCTCAGAGCAGCTCAGACGCTGTTCGAACCTTCCCCAGCCTCGCGCTGCTCCCTGTCCAGAGCCGGAGCTCGTTGCTGGCTGACAGCAGCTCCCCCCTTAGAAAACTGCCACCGTGCTTTCAAGAGAAGCCGATGACAAGGCTGTGCTGCTGGCCTGGTAAGTGTCCAGGGCAAGGTGGTGTCCCCAGCTGCAGCCACCTCGTGACACTGAGCACCATCCCTGCAGCTCCCCACGATGGGGAGAGCATCCCCAGCTCTTCCCCAGGGAAAGCTCCACCAAGCACCAGCAGACAGCACTCAGGATGGGGCCAAGGCGGCTAAAGCGGGGACTGTCCCTTTTGCATCCCATCAAATAAATACCAGTGCTTATTCCTGGCTGCAGCAAGACCCTGCTCAGCAGGGCCAGGTCTTGCCCCAGTAAGTGCT
>NW_010429633.1:40444-41559 GCF_000710305.1 Buceros rhinoceros silvestris
GAAGGGGGTGGCGGGAGTGGGGACAGGGAGGGGGCCTGTGCCGGGTGCCCTATCAGCCGCCAGTCCCTCACAGCCTCTGGACCATGGACACTGAGCACAAGGAGTAAACAAAGGAGTTAAATAGCAGCTGACAGGAGAAACCAAGGGGGTAAAGCTCCATTTGGGTCACATCCGTAGGAAACATATAAAAATTAGATCTATTTGGCAATGAAAAATATTTGCATCACAGTGAAAAGTAAAAATACTGAGAAATTCTAGCTCCTCTTATATTTTTCAACTGGAACTATTCACCACATCTGACCAAAACGCCTGAGCAGCTGTGATGTCTCACATTTTTCAGCGCATTTCCAAAGCCGCTTTACTGAGCTGGCCCCGATCATACACTGATCCCTGCTGTAGCCACCGGCCCCGGTGCTCCCCGGTTCCGAGAGCTGCTCCCGAAATCTGACAGAGCGGTGCCGGGATTGAGGGCGATTGCCTTGATTGCAGGAGGATACAGCTGGAACCGGGGCCTCCTCGCCTTCTCACTGCCCAGGAGAGGACCGTCCGCTCACCCTCTCTCCATCCCCTCTGCTCTCACACACCCGTCTGCAGCCTCCCCGGGGGTTTAGCACCGGTGTGCCCAGAGGAGCCCTTTCCTCTCGCAGCCTGTCCTCAGCGGGTGCTGCTGAGGGTGCTGGGTGTGCCCCCAGCCCTGCAGCTCTCCGGGAGCTGCGGCATCGCTTCCTTCTTGCCCAGGGACTCACGCAGGGTGCTGGGGACAGGACACCTTCGTCACTGCCTGGCAGGGCGTCCTCCTAGTCCTTTACACAAATTACAGGGCAATACTTGCCGCCGAAGTATTAGGGGGAATGCCAGTGGCAGTGTGGGGCGGGGGTGGGTGGGGAGAGTCGCGGTAGCTGCAGCAAGGGGATGCCCCAATCTCTGCTCTTGCTGCTGCCACCACTGCAAAGAGTGGGCTAGACCTCCTCACTGTCCCGAGGCCGAGTGCCACATTCCGCTTAGAATATATCCCTTCAAATGGGTGCAGAAATGCTGCAGCCTCTGAGATACGCAGCGAGGTGGAAAAACCAGAAAACCTTTCCATCTGTCAAAGGAAGCTGAAAATAACCCTC
>NW_010429634.1:0-12426 GCF_000710305.1 Buceros rhinoceros silvestris
ATGATTCTGTGATTCTGTGATTCTGTAAATTAAAAATAAATATTATTTCAAGTTTTGGAGTTATTTATGTAATGCTTTCTGAAAAATTGAGGGTATGCGTTTCTAATGAAAATCATGTCATTATAGTTTTATACCCTAATCAATCAAATATTTTGCTTCCTTTTAAAAAGAAAAAACTTTGAAAAAAAGGTAAACACTTAAGGAAAAGGATCCTTTTTTTTTTAAAAAAAAAATGCTGTGGTTTCGTATTTTGAAAGGAAAAAAAACCCATCAACTTTAAAATATCAAAAAGACCTGCTATGTGAAAACTTGAGACTTAAAATGGTGGTTCTGTGACCAAAGGATAGCAGATGTAAAGTGAAAGTTAAGACAATGGCAGAGCCACGAGAAAAGTGTGTACAGGTTGAAGGGAGAGCTGGAGGGTTAAAGGTAAAAAACAAGAAGCTGGAGACTCAGACAGGACAGGGCATAAGAAGTGTAAAATGAACAGTTTTCCTGACAAATTTCTCTTCAGCTTGGATCAAACTTCTTATGGTTATTATAAACACCTGGACAGTTTGGATAATCACGGAAAAGAGTTGTGCAGGAACCAAGCAACTTCATGTTAGTAGAAGAAGAACCCCTTAAAAACAGATATATGTGTATATACATATATATAAAAATACAGAGAACACAGCACTGTCATTTCCTGAAAAATTATTTGTTTGTGTATAAAATGTGTATTTTGGTGAAAGTTTGAATAAGAATCTGTAGGAGCATTGCCTGTGTTACATGCAGTCTGCTTACACAGGCTGAATTGTTTTATTTTCTGATAAACTCTCCCAAAATCTCTGTAACATTCTTCCTTGCACCATGTTTGGTAATTAACTATTTGATCATCGGGATGTGTTAGAGATTAGTCAAACACTATTTGTTTTGTTAATATCTTTATGGAAAAGGGATCAGACATTTCCATATAATCATGTTTTCTCTTTGAGACAGCATTTCATGTCATTCTGTTTATGATATATTTAAAATAAAGATCCTTTCTTGCTTGATGAGGAATTCTGGGATTTCCCAGAATCCTCTGATTTTAGTGGTCTTCAGTCAAATAATAGAGTTGCTGGTCTTGCTTTGCAAGGCACATCTTTGTAATCAGGAGTTGCTGGTCTTGCTTTGCAAGGAAAAAAGACGTACAAATGAGTGCTGAACTTCCCTCCACCTAGGGGAAGGAACAGAAACCTACTGAAGTGAGAATACACGATTTATCTGAGCTGCAGACACACAGGAATAAGTGGTTGCACATGCATGAGGAGGATCCTACACAGCTGACAGCTGATGACTATTTATGTGAGAAAACCCCCAGCTATTTAGGTACTATCTAATAGCTCACGAGGGTATTTCCCTCCAGTCAACCATACTTGTGAATTTACGGGTTAAAAGCACTTTAACAAAATCTAGATCCTCTGATGTTTTGGCTTACTGGTGTTTGTTTTGTAGGAGTGGCCGTTAACTCCTCAGGTTGCTATAGTTCTCAGTTTCGTATTAAGGACTTGAAGTTATGTTGTTCTGAACTCGTTGAAGTTGCTTCAGTGAAGAAATATGATGTCGTAAATAATTTGCCTGGAAAGTGTGTTGTTGCTAAATGGATGGAAATTCTGGAGACTAGTGAACAATTAATAGAAAGATTTCTTCTTTTTGTAGAGGATACCGTCAGACTAAAAAGATGGAGAACAGTAAGAAAGAACTTAGATATTAAAGATTTTTCTGGCTTTCAGTTTCCAAAACTAGTTGGTTAATCATTAAAATTATTTTCTTTTATACGTGTCCTGCTACCACTGCAGTGCATTGCTCTGTAGGTGCAATCCTGAACAGACTGTCTCACATTTGCACTGTACTACAGGGTGTCTTCATAATGCACTGAATGATAACTGACTGTAAATGGTAAAATGAAAAACTGGAAATTAGCTAAAGCCTCTGATATGCAGAATAAACATCGTAATGGACAGTGTAGGCGGAGACTGGAAAGAATTGAAGTTAGAACGGACCTTTGGAGATCATCAGATTCAAGCTCCCTTCTCAAAACAGGGTCAGCTAGAGCAGTTTGTTGAGGGCCGTGTCCAGTTGGTTTCTGAATATCTCCAAGAATCAAGACTTCACAATCTCTCAGTGTTCCAGTGTTTGACTGCTCACATAGTAAAAGTGTTCTTTCTCATGTTTAAACATTAATAACACAGTTTGTACCCAGTGCCCAATGCATTGTTTGTGCATTGTTGCTTGTCCTTTCACCAAACACTTCTGAAAAGAGTCTGGCCTTTCATTTTACTCTCCCCATCAAGTCTTCATACACCTCAATGAGATCCCCTTGATCCTTCTCTTCCCCAGGTTCTACAGTTCCAGCTCTCTCAGACTTTCGTCATAGAAGAGATGCTCCAGTCCCTTAATCACCTTGGTGGCCCTTCATTGGACTCTCCCAGTTATATCCATGTCTCTCTTGTACACATTCATCAATCTGCTGGCTATGCGTTTCCTTGTGCAGCCCAGGATGCTCTTGGCCTTCTTTGCCACAATGGTGCATTGCTGGCTCATGTCCAACTTATTGTCCACCAGGATCCCTGGGTTGTTATCTGAAAATCTGTATCCCATTCAGTCAGCCCCCATCTTGGTGAATGTGATTATTCATCCCCAGGAGGAGGACTTGGCAAGTCCCTTTGTTGAATTACCTGATATTCCTGTTTGCCCATTTCTTCAGCCTGTCAAGATACACATGTATCAGCCACTTGTTCCGATTCTGTATCGTGCGCAAACTCTGTCCCATCCTCCAGGTCATTAATGAGGATGTTAAACAATATTGACTCCAGTATCGACCCCTGGGGCACCACTGGTGATTGGACCTCAGCTCTACACCACACCACTGATCACAACCTTAAACAGTATTGGAAACACACACCATAAACATCAAACTTGAAAGAAAGAATCCTTGTAGAACAGGCACGGAGTGAAAAAAGGAGAAAGATGACTTAAAAATGCCCGCCATCCTATCTGCAATGACAATCTGATACTGAAATATTTTGACAGCGTCCTGAAAGTCTGTTCATGATCTATAGGCAATCATGGAAATCTTTGGAGTTAATGGGTGTGGTTACCACATGAGGTGGGAATAAATCATAGAACAATTAAATATACATTGGACTGTAAGGAAGGCTCTGATTGTGAAAAAACTAAGAGAGGACAGAAAAGCTGGCCTTGATTGCTTCACTGGCCTGCACATGCATTGGTGGAGTTGTGGATGACCACATGTGGCAGAGGTTGTGACCAGAGTCATGGGTTTGTAGTGGTATGGTACCCCTATTACTCGAAGCTCATTCAAGACCTGAGGTGATTTCTCTCCCCACCCCCTGCCACCTCCTGCTTTCCAGGCCACAAACCACCCCAGGGTAAGTCAGGCTCAGACTGCGAACGATGGCAAAACAGAGCACTAGGGTGCCTCCTGGTCCCACTTTCCCAGCTTTGCTCTCCCTATCACTTGGAGATAGTCACCACCTGATAACCTGGTACATCCATACTTGGGTCATGATAAACTGGTACATCTGTACTTGAGTGGAGGCCAACAGGGGAGTGATACCAAACATTGCAACTGGCAGAAAATACCAGAATATTTTGACATCCGAGATGGGCCAGAGTAGGAAAATATCTGTTGAAAGTCAGTCAACTAGGACACTGTAAATAGTGATCCTGAAGCAAGAACCTTTGAGCTCTCCTGGATCGCAGTAGGCTGGGTCCATCATTTCCCCTGAGTCGGGACACCTCTCAGGTACAAACTGCACGAAAAGGCCAGGATGAAATCAGGCTTCTCAAGTCTCAATAATCGTCCACTGAGATCACCAGAGTGTTGTGATTATTTGTTCTGAACTCAGGGAGGGAATTTTAACTATAGGCTGGCCTCTCTTTCGTCCACCTCTCTAATACAAGTGTGGATGGGTGTGTTTCACTGGATCCAAACAATTCTCTTTGTCTGTGCCTGTGTGTTTCATGGTTGTGTCTATGCATATGCACATATATATATATTTGTATTTTTTAAAGGATATCTGCAGTAAAGTTCGTGTAAATCTTGTCATCATCAAACCTGTAGCTAAGCTGCTATCTGATTGTAACATATTCGACTGAGTCACCTTGTTAATTTTAAATTGGTTAGTGATTAAGCGCTGCTAAATATTTACCTTTGATCTACCCCTCACCATTAATAAACCTTAGATTGCTGATTGCTGCCTAATCCGAACTGTGTTGATATTTTCTCCAGCAACAGGGTCACAGAAGAAGACAGTATACCTGGAACAACAAGGAGTCCGAGAATGGAAGAGGTTTTTTCTTGGGGAAAAAGCAGGTAAAAGAAGTATTTCTATCAGGAAAGCGAGTGTGTTTTTTTGAATGAGGAAATTGTACAATGATAATTGCTCCTGTTGTGTTCAGGGATTGAGGAGCCATCTATTTTTCTACAAATAAGTTTGCAACAAAAATTGTTATCTCCCCTTAGACAAAAATTCAACTGTATGCTTACTTGCAGTGGATTATTCACTGTCACAGTGTTGTACAGAACGACTGGCAGAATGCAGTCTTTGCTAAATGAAGTGTAAGCATGCACACTCCTTTTTATCAAGAAGTTCCCTGGTCTCACCAGTTGATTGCAGTTATACCTCTAGGACTGGTTCATCTGGAAAGAAATAGAGGCAAATCAGTGCAGCAATGAATGTCTGATGTGTTCTGAAACCAATTTTCATAGAATTGCAGAATCATACAGAATCATTTTGGTTGGAAGAGACCTTCAAGATCATCAAGTCCAACCATTTAACACAACACTGCCAGGTTACCCCTAAGCTGTGTCCTTCAGCACCACATCTACGTGTCTTTTAAATATCTCCTGGGATGGGTACTCCATTTCCCTGGGCAGTCTGTCCAATGCTTGACAACTCTTCCAGTGAAGAAATTTGTTGTAATATCCAGCCTAAACCTCCCTTGGAGTGACTTAACACCATTTCCTCTCATCCACTCGTTACTTGGGAGAATAAACCAATCCCCACCTTGCTACAGCCTCCTTTCAGGTAGCTGTAGAGAATGATAAGGTCTTCCCTGAGCCTCCGTTTCTTCAGACTAAACAACCCCAGTTTCCTCAACTGCTCCTCATGAGGAGCTTATGTTCTAAACCCTTCATCAGCTTCATTACCCGTCTGTGGTCATGCTCCAGCAACTCAATGCCCTTCTTGTAGGGAGGGGCCCAAAACTGGACGCAGTACTCACGGTGTGGCCTCAGCAGTGCCGAGTTCAGGGGGACAATCACTTCCCTACTCTGGCTGGCCACACTAGTTCTGAGACAAGCCAGGATGTCGTTGGCCTTCTTGGCCGCCTGGGCACACTGCTGGCTCATAATCAGCTGGCTGTCAACCAACAGTCCCAGATCCTTTTCCAACGGGCAGCTTTCCAGACACATCATTGATAATGAATTTAAAGAGAACAGGCACCAGTACTGAGCACTGGGGAACACCGTTTGTCACTGGTCACCAGCTGGACTGGACTCCATTAACCACCAGACTGGCTGTCCAGCCAGCATTTTATCCAGTGAAGAGTGTGCCCATCCAAGCCATGAACGGCCTCACGGACATGGAGCCTTACGGCTGCTCCTCTCTTTGTATTTCACTCATCTCTACCTTACAGAGAATCCCTGCAGAGGTGGAGTGAATACTGAGCAGAAAAGGGCTCATGAATTGGAATTTTACTTGTGTCTTTGGTAATTTTTCCAATTGCTTGCACTGTCAAGGGCCATCCCTGTCCAGAATGAATGGATGGCATTGTATTTCCAGTTGTGCTGATATACTGTACATAATCTTACTGGATTTTGCCTCCTGCAGTCTTAACAATCTTTATCTTTTGGTGGAAGCAAGGATCATTTGCTGCTGCAGAATGTCACCAGGTCTCAGAGTAAAGTGAGATTCAGCCTGTCTGCTCAATGCAGAGCACAAAGACAGGTAGGATCTGTCTTTCAAAGAGTGTTTTACAACGAAGGAAAAACTACTGATAGATACCGAACATCCACCAATCCTTAGAGCTCTTGGGGGCCATTAAAAACTGTAGCACAGCAGTGTCTGCGATGTTGGGATTACTTCAATAATTCCTGTCCTCACATTCTGTATCCTGTTATAAATATTTTTAAAATTCCATTTAATACCATGTTTGCCTTCTGCTTTACTTTTTTTCTTTCATCATCATTCTGTGAATTAATGCACACACAGTTTTATTACGTGCACAAGCTCTCCAGATTTTCTATTATACACACGTTTAACTTGTTTACACGGAGTTTTCCAATTCACTTCTACACCATGTCAGCAGACTGAGTTGTGATCTCTTGGCTCATGCCAGCAGAATGGGAATTTAATTATCAGACGAAAGGTAAAGGTGCAGTGATTTCATATCTCTTTACTTTTGGAGGCACCAAGGAGGATGAAAAAGATTCCACACACCTTTTCAGTTAGCCAGACTGCTCAAATGTGATTTTACAGAAAATGACAGTAATAGGTCACACAGCACATTTGTATCTATGTTTAAGAGCTATGAAAAGCAGTTTGAGCTGTTACATGATGCCAAATGCTCTCTTTAACCACAGTTTCTCCCATCATAATGTAAGCTCTTCAGGTTCTTGCAGCAACAGAGTAAAAAAGACTGTGGCTAGGAATTGCTCTTTTTCATGCTGAAGATAAATTAGCCAGGGAAATCATATTGTCTTGGGTTTTGATGTCTAAATATCAGACTTTGCAACTGTTGTTAGCCAAGTTACCTTGGGATTTGTGTATCACTTCGCAATTCGCTGGGGATCAGTGCTCACTTTAAGGTATTCAGCCCATCTCCTGCCTTTCCCCATAGCTCTGCCTTGCATGCAGCACTCTGTGCTCTCTGTGATACAAGCATAATTTCTGTCTTCATACTTTAGCTTATAATATCAGATAGCAACAGAGCTTTTGAGATTCATGATGATAAGACAGTTTCTGAGATCTTGAACGCTGTGACTCCAGGAAGCTCACTGAGGAGCTTAATGAAAGCATGCTTGAGAAATTTTGGAATCCTGTTCAAAAATAGATTTTGTGCAAAAAATTGTTTGCAAGATCTACTCCTGCCTTACATAATGGGTACAAAATGTGTCTTGTAGCTGAGCCCTATTTCTTCTTTGTAATCTACAAGACTCCATATAAAATCCTTTCATGTAAAAGTATTGTTCATATAGATTTTGATGTTCCACTTCATGCTTTCTAGCTATTGTGTTACTTAGAGCATTATGGGTGAACAGCAGTTTGAAATACTTCAAATAACAGCTATTTCACACCATTTTCAACTGACAGTCAAAGAAAAATAAGTAAGTCTTGCAAAGTATCCTGGCAACAGGGCTTATAGCATCAGCATAATTCTTGTACATGTATTAGCATGCTGTGGAATATCACTGTGTTCAGAGTTGCAAATACATTTTTTTGTCCCAAAACGGCAGCTTTCCTGAACTATAGCAGTAACGGTATATTAACCATCCGAAACAGAGTATTTGTGTGGAATAGACAATGAAAGACAAAGTCAGATTGCATAAGCATTTTGTAAGAATTTACCATTATTTGTATTAAAAGCTTTCCCTATTTTAGAATAAGCAGTCCTCAACCACAGGGCTGTTAATCTGAACCCTTCATGTTCAGATATTCGTATGAAATGATACCGTTAAATGAAGCCGTTAAAATGCTCATGAGTGATTTAGAAGTGCTTATAGGAAAGATTCCGTGGTGAAATATGCAACTTTGTGAGGGAGGTGGTAATTTTCACAAAGCCATTCAATTGGGAAAGAATAATAGTTTCAGTCGAACCAACAGTGCTTATTTAGTAACAGGCAAAGTAAACAGTAGCCTACAGTGACAGACTGCCTGAGATGGCAGATGAGGACAGGCACCGCATTGCTTGAATAGCTGGTCTCTGCCTCCTACCTGCACAGCCTTCTGCTCTTTCTGTGCTATCACCGAGCACGGAATCGTGTTTCTGCAGCAACAAGAGAGAAGCAGTGGGAGTAGGAAGCTTAAATTGCCTGGGCTCTTCCCAGCTTTCTGGTCTGCCCTTCCTCCTCCTCCTCCAAAGTGCCTTGTCCTCATTTTTGCAGTCAAAATGTCAGTTTGGTGTAAGCTGTCAGGAAGCCTTGGAACCAAATGACCCCAAGTGTGGAATTAGCTCCAAAAAGCAGAGTGCCAGGGAGTGCCATGTGGTCTGCTGAGGACTTTATCGATTCTTAAGTAAAAAAGATTCAATTTCAACAGCAAGAGGGAGTGATATGAAGCATAAAAAGACACTGGATATATCCAAATATCTCTTAAATGCTTCTGTAGGCAGCCAACCTTCAACAGGCCCAAATCTGTGACACAATTCAGAACAGAATGAGGGGAAAAAAAAAAGAAAAAAATTGCAATATGCAAGTGCTTTAATTATGTCAAATACTTGACATGGAATCTCTAGAAGTGTTGAACCAAAAAATTTATTTTTTTGTGTGCATACTGTTCCAGCAGGATTAATCCCAGGTCAAGGACAAGCTACATGTGCACCTTACTTCCCCACAACAGGTGTCACCTGTTTTCATACACCCAACATAAAACAAATATAAACACTATGTCATATAGCCTGCCTAATTCAGCGGGTGTGTGATTCTGTGATGATGTGTGATTCAAGCTGAACTTGTACTGCAGGTGATAGGGAAGTGCTTGACTCCAGTATTAATAAATGTAGGACAACACAGACCACACAGTCAGAAAACTTGAGCTGTATCAGCTACTTGATTAAACCTGGGACTTCTGGGGCAGGGTGAGCGAACTTGAATAGAGTGAATCTTTCATTAAATGCTTCATTGGTTTAACTTACCAATCAAAATCTCACTGCCTGCCTACACAGAATTATCTGCCAATAGCAACTTCTTTGTGCTTTTGTGTCCTTAGTTACGGCAGATGTTATGGTAAGGAAGATTATGGACTGTACAAAAGCTCAGAAACTTTAGATAAGCTTTTAGGTTTTGACTAACATTCTGTATGGCTTGAGTGTATCTCTGAATATCTCTTCTCCCTCACTGAAATGGGGATAATTGTATTTCATATATGAAGCATTTGAGTGTGAATGTGTCCGGGATTGTACAGGTGTACAGAGCATCAGAAGTGGATACGTTATTTGCTTCTTTGCCCCAAGTAAGAACAACAGAGTTTATTGAGCAAAAAAAAAAATTATTCATATAGGGCTAATTGACAGATGTTGGTGCAACCTACAAAATAAAATCCTGGAGATCTTGTCATTAATTAACCCTGAGCATTTTATCAGTAATAAACTTGTAAAGTTTCAGATGAGGTAAATATGTCTCAGCTCTTTAAAATCACTCAGCCAGTCTCTTCTTCCAAGTAACAAGAAATAGGATGAGAGGAAATGTCCTCAAGTTCCACCAGGGAAAGTTTAGGCTGGATATTAGCAAAAATTTCTTTGCAGGATAGATTGTCGGGAACCAGAACAGGTTGCCCAGGGAAGTGGTGGAGTCAGCTCTGGAGTCTTCAGCTTAAGAAGGACATGGACCTGCTGGAGCAAATCCAGAGAGGGCCACACAAATGACAGAGGGCTGGAGAACCTCTGCTGCAAGGACAGGCTGAGACAGTTGGGGTTGTTCAGCCTGGAGAAGAGAAGGCTCCAGGAAGACATTGCAGCTTTTCCTTACTTAAGGGGAGTCTATAAGAGAGATGTGGCACAGTCTTTTTAGCAAGGTCTGTTGTGACAGGACAAGGGGTGGTGGGTTTAAACTAAAAGAGGAGAGATTTAGACTAGATATAAGGAAGGAGTTTTTGACACTGAGGGTGGTGAAACATTGGAACAGGTTGCCCAAAGAGGTGGTATATGGCCCATTCCTGGAAACATTCAAGATCAGATTGGATGGGGGTCTGGGCAACCTGATCGAGTTGACAGTGTCCCTGCTCATTGCAGGGAGGGTTGGACTAGATGACCTTTAAAGGTCCTTTCCAACCCAAAACGTTCTATGATTCTATGATCTTTAAGATGTCTCGAGATGTAAATCAGTAGCATTATTTTCATGTCATAGCAGTTTGTTTTAGCCACATGTTTACTTCTTTTAGTTTTTTAAAAAAGCTACAAATTGCCTTTTATGTAAACATTAAGATGATTAAAACCAGTTCTGTCTAGTTCAATCTAATGTTAAAAGCAAAAACTAAAGACATGGGGGCAAAAAATTGTTGGCAATGGGATTTTGGTATACAAGTACACTTTTATATTCTTGGAAATATTTGTTTTTCTGTTTTCTGTATCAGTAAAGAACTAATCTAGGTAATAGTAACATAAGGAAAAAATAAATTGCTTAGCAAGCTGAGCAATACTACTGCCACTCCCCATCTGCATGTCCTGTTACTGTGATGACACAGTGAAAAAGGACAAAAGAAGCTTTCGACAAGAGAGTATTCCACCTGAAAGAGTTTTTATGGAAGACAAAGATGAAGGAGGGAGACAGGTAAGGAAGAGTGCTAGGAAGAGAACTTTGCCGAAACCCTGCTTAAAAAAGAATGAAGTCTGTGAGAATGTAGGATTAGAAGGCAAGATAGAAAATGAGAACTGTCATCAGCAGGTTGACTTGCTGCAAGAACTTTTGTTTTCTAAAGAGCACAACAGGAAATTTCCTGAAGGTAGGGGTAGCAAAATACTGTTGTAAGTGGACAAAGCTTCTCCAGGCCTGCCCAAATTACATCCTGGAGTCTGGAAAGGAAACAGTGAAAGAAGAAATAGGAAAAACCTCAGCAAGAGTTTTGAAATCTTGCAAAGGATAGCAGTGACCCCAGAGAAAGGGACAGATAGCTAACTCAGATTCTGACACTAAGAAAGCAGTAGGAGCAACATGTACATAAAGTTGACTTCTGTATGAGGAAGGTTTTGAGATAATCGGCAAGGTTTTGCAATAATATTTATCACTGTTGTATACATATTATTATGCTTTCTAGAAAACAAAATGGACTAGTTGATCTCTCGGCATCTTCTGAAGTCTTGCATTTTAAATTTCTCTGAGTTAAAATAACTTCGCAGTGTCAGCTGTACTGTGACAAGAAGATGAATTTTAAAATAAAGAGAATTTTCCTTAATGCTGGTATAGATACAGACCGATAAACCAGCTCCATTAAGGGGAAAAATATGAAAACCAAAGAGGATATGAAATATGTGAGTTAACATGCTGTTTATAGCAAAGACAGGATAATAGCAAACTTGAAGTCATTCAGATGAACTCTGGATCTTGGTGGGAGGGTGGAGGTAGAGAGGACCAGCAGTATAAAATTTTCTACACATTTGCCCATTCGCTGTTGCTTCCTTTCTGTTTCTGTTTTGAAACACATCTAACAGGGTACTTTACTCCCTCATACAGAGCTGAAAACAAAGCTTAGTTTATATTTTGGTATTTAGCATCACTTAAATAAATAACATTCAGGATAAGGTAGGAGAACTTCATAAAAACTTCTCATCAAAGGAATTTCTCTCAAGTATCAATTAAGATAACTTTCGCTTAATGGAATGAAATATTCCATTCATGGTGCCTGGCAAATCACCCCGCAAAAACTGCTTCTGGAGATTGTGTTTGATCACTTTATCTCATATTACCTCTCTGATGAAAGAAGAAATGGACGTAAAAAAGAAAGGAAAGATTAACTGGTAAAGATGTAGTATATAAAAAAAACCTTTTATTGACTGGACAAGCATAAATTCTACAACTCACAAATGCTTAAATTTCCCCAAACACCTTTGCATGTATGGACTCTTAGTTCAGTTACGGACAATTGATTTTCAGTAATTATTTTTGAAAGGATTAGTAGCAATGATCTCACCAGGAGGAGGAAGCAGGACAACATATTGAACTTCATCCTTCTGGATTAATATACAGGGAGATTATTTACTGCTGTCAAGGGTTAGGGCTAGGCCAGCCACTAGACAAATGACAGATGCTCTCTATTAACCCCTCCCTCTTCCCAAAGGGGAAGAGAAAGAGAATAAGGGAGAGAAACCTATAGACTGGAAAAGAAAACTAAAACTGCTTTAATGAGAATAATAACAGTATGATGAAACATATACAAATATACACAAAATCAATATCAAATCGAACCCTTCTGATGGCAATTACATCACCATCACCACTGATGATGCAGGGCAGGCACTGGGAAAGTGCCAGATTGGGCTCAGCAGCAGATGGGAGCTGGATTCAGGAGCTGGATTCTGGAACTGGATTCAAGAGTGCACGGACTGGGATTGAAGGCAGAATTGACAATGTACTCCTCAGATACTGGCCATTAAAGCAGAGAGCTTGACCCTCATAATCTCTCAGCTTTATGACATCTATGAGATGGAACACCTTGTTGGTCA
>NW_010429635.1:0-16477 GCF_000710305.1 Buceros rhinoceros silvestris
TTTTTTTTTTTTTTTCTCCTCTGATCTTTTATACTTTGCAGCTGGCTCCTGATGGCTGAATGTGTTAACCCTTTCCCTGCCACATCCAATAAAGCTCCCAGCAGTTGATTCCTGCTCTTCAGCTCCCAACAGAAGGGAAATTGGGGGCATACTATCAGGGCTCTAACGATTATGACAGGCAGCAGCTATGCCATTGGTGCGTCAGATATACGAAAGCACTGAAAAGAGCGAAAAGATTATGAGATTGATGAGAAAAGTGCCTGTGTGAGAGGCTTTAAGAGGTCATTCCACTCACATTAAAATAATAAATAAGAGAGGTGATAGTCAATAAGTGCCTTCGTTGAATGAAAATAACAAGTACTAAAGAATTTTTTAATGTAGCATTAAATGCATACCAAGAACCAGTGGCTTGGAACTGAAGTCAAGCAAATTTAAGTTAAAAGGTAGGCTTGTGATTTTAAGTGTAAAGCTAATTAGCTGTGAAACAAATTACCATAGAGCAGACAATCTCTGTGATGTCTTCAGGTCAAGAGGTGTAACCCCAACCAGACAACTTATTCTAGTTAAATGCAGCCCAGTGCTCACCTGCAAGATATTGGGCTGCATTTAAACCCATGTTTCCAGTTCCTGTCAGTGGTGACGTGACATAGTCATAACATAGTGACCTGCACTGAGGTCACTCTGTGCTTATCCCATCCAAAAGCAGACCCTCTGGATCTGCTCTTCATACCAGCTTGCACACACCTTAATTCAGTACCTGTCCAACAAGCTTCTGCATCTATTTGCCTGCAATTATATTTAACACTTGTCCTGCGCATGACTTGTGTGCATGCCAGCCCGCTCTGCTACAGCCTGTAACCTCCTGCAAAAGTTATTTTGTGCTTGTTGCAGGCAACTGTCCATTTTCTGGTGTTGTTGTCCCAGCATATACGAGGTCTCAGTTAGGCACCACCTCAATCGACTGGATGGGATGAGCAAACACCTTTTGGATGATTGGATCTTGCTATTCTGGAGCAACTTGTGCTTTGAGACCAATAGGATATGGGTGACAAATTTTCTAGGTGCATTTTTATTTTCTAACTTTCCATGGGAAAACTCACCACAGGGTGCAGGGAAGCTGCACCCTTCCTGTGTACTTGTGAGGAAGGGTGGTTGATGCGGGCTGTATTCAAAATAAGCATTGCTCTGTTCTCTGGTTTAACCCTCTCAGGGAATTTATTACCCTCTCAGGGTATTTATTCCCCTCTCAGGAACAGTCACATTTCTCCTCCTGACTTTCATTTTGTGGGATTAAACAAGTGAGGATTCCAGGCTTCTTTCTAAAGCCCTTCTAACCCAGCATCTATTGTAGAAGCCCTTTAATTCTTGTTTGACTTGTATGACTCTTTCTTGAGTATCATTTACTAAAGTACGCATGGGTGCAGAAGCAACCTCACCTGTGCCTTCCCATTGCATCAGCACATCCTGCACGCCATGGACTGTGTCTCAGCTGGTAGATCTTCCCTTACATTTCTCCGTTCCACGACTGCATCACATTACATATCACAACCATTCTGTTTCAGTAATTTATCCAGGTCTTCACAGTGCTCTGCTGTTTCCATCACCTGATGGCAAATGTTCCCATTTGGCTCCCACAGAGGACTTTATGCTCTGCCCTATTACATTTTGTTTATCAAGATAAGATCTACCACATTCTTCTTTCTTAATAAATGTATTGCAAACCTATTTTATTCAATTTTCCACTTGTTTCATTATTTCCCCTTTCAAATGTCTTCCATAGCCCCGCAACATGCTCGGTCCAGATTAGCAAGTCTCTGATTGCTTGAATTGCTTACTACCTCCTTTTCAAATACGAGTTGGGTTGCATTTTGTGGATTTCTTTTCCCTCCTGGGACCTTTCCTGTTTTGAAAGATTCTCACAGAATCCTTCCTGACAGACCTGCTGTTTCATGTGCCTGTTCTCAACTGCATTTTTGAAATGGGTGATTAGAGCCCCTGACTCCATTGCTTTCATTCCCTTCTGTGTTCATCCATGGATGCACTCGGCCAAGGAAAATCCCCTATGAATATTGTCTTCTCTGATCATGAGGGAGATTATTCACCTGATCTTTGTCCCTTAGCACTTCTTGTACTTCTTGTCACTGTTAAGTTTATGGATGGACTTGATGGTCTTAAAGGTATTTTCCAACCTAAACAATTCTACGATGCTATATCTACAAATGCATTATGTTTAACCCTAAAGCTGTACAAAACCTCATCCCTGCCCCATTTTAAGACAATCTCAAACCATCTTTAGTTTTACTTCTTCCTTCTTGTATAGCCAGTGGGTTATTTTTTACTGTTTCAGTTTCCTATTCATTGTCTAATGCTCTTTTACACTGGAAACTCTCACTCATTTTCTGATCTTTTACTTGTAGCTTTCTTTTAGCACAACCCTTTCTCCCACGCACTTTAAGCTCTCTCCTTGCTGCTAATACTCCTTTTAAGGCAGTTATTTATCTGTTCAGGTTTCAATCTCTATAGTTGAGATAGAGGCCCCAACATTTTTTTTTTTTCACTTTGAATGTGTCATTTTGATCTAAAACCACTAGGAGGAAGCATTCAACAAATTTTTCTGTCTCATTGCAGAGTCCAGTCTTAATTTTACTAAATTCAAAAAGTTTTGAGCAGGAACCACGGGGTGTGCTGGTCACACATCCCCTTGAAAGTGCTGTGGCACATAACCTCTCGCAGAATTGTAGCACTATTCACCTTTTGGTCCGACTGGCTCTTCTGCTCCTGCTGCAAAACTGACTCCATCTTCTGAAGAACAGAAGCCACTTACGATTGCCAGGGTATCTTTTCCCTGAGTATTCTATCTACCTTTTAAACATTTTTCTCCCTAGCTCATATTTTCCCACCTGCTTTATTTACCGAGAGTTATAATGCATCCTCTCAGCTGTTATTTCTAGGCTGAACAAACAAAACTTGAATCTCCTTTCATAACATAGGTTATTATTAATTCTAGTACTGCTTCTCTGCACTTGATCCAGTTTTAATTCACAGCTAATTAATTGCAAAGGTATCTGGCAAGTGGGAGGAAAAATATTCTTTTTTATTTCAAGTGCAATAGGACTTTCATGCCATGTGGCTCCATTGATTAGCCCAAGAGCTGAGAAACACTAAATTATTCACATGTACCCATGTTAAAATCTGAGGAAGTATTAGTCAAAACTAATTAAAGCTGCTATGATGCCAGGAATAGCGAGGAGAAGCTAAGGGAATACCACAGAGGAAATCAAAGATACTATAAATATTATTTATTTGCCATCAATATTCACACTGTATTAGCTGAAAACAAAGTCTCATTATTACATATAATTTACCAGTCACATTAAAAGACAAATTCTGTCCAAAAAAGCTCACAACCTGAAGAAGTGAAAAAGGAGAAGAAAGCGACACAAGGCAGGACAATAACTGCCACCATAGGGAAGGCGTGTTGAACAGAGCAGGCAACCTGTTACAGGCTGCAAGCAAAGGGCACAGCAGGTCCCACTCAGCTGGAAAACCGGATTCCTTTCTGGCTGAAGTCAGTGTGGAGGGAAAAGCTCACCCGAGCCTTGTCAGAACCTTCCAAACACAACAGTGACCACACACCCACAACCCTGCAACTCAGAAAAATACAAACACATCTTATGGTAGCTTGTATGTAACGTGTTTTAAACAAGAAATTAAAATGTCGAGGGTAATTTATGACTGTGCCTAGAGCTTGACAAAGGATAACAAAACAGTCATGAGACAGAAAAGCGCATCAGCTGGAAGGCCCTCCAAGGTACATGAATAAAGGACAGAAGACTGAGTACTGTTTGGGCATGGGTTTTTTGAGAAGCCCAAGGACACGAAGAAAAAAAAATTACTTTACAGGGAGAATCAGGTGAGAATCATGAGACCATGTGCACACATAGTTTCACATGAAACTTATGATTACATCCTTAGTCTTATGTTAGCCCCAGACCCAAATGCTTCAACGCAGATTTCCTAACTGTCTACATTACTCATACTTTGGGGTCTTCTAATCTTTGCAGGAGAGAAAAAACTGGTTCTCCCACCAGAGAAGGACAGGCAGAAGGGGGAAAGGCTCCTATCACTTATGGGATACATCTACCTTAGGTCAGGGCCTCATTCCATGGTCATGGATGACCTCACCACACTACCCATGGCAGCTCAGATGGGGCCCACGTGGTGCTCCCCAGCCTGGTTTCTGATGTCTAAGGGAGTGCTTGAACTGATGCTGCTCATTTCCCCCCAGTGGAAATGCTTATTTGCATCTCTCCTCTCTGAGACATTGGCAAGAGTGAACTTGAGCACAAAACAACCATTCTGTGAAGTCTGAGGAACGTATGCCTTCACCTCGCTGCTAGAGAAAACCAGTTAAAAAAAAATAATCCTCACAGACAAAATATAAAGCAAGGTTTTACTGAGCTCGGTACAACTTCTGTAGTACTAAGAGTTGTATTTATGACTTCATTAAGCTGCGGTAACACAACTACAATAGCATACATGCCATGACCTGTTCTGTAAATCGATCATACTGGAATAAGTCCACTACACTGTGGCGTATCTGTGGATCATGCAGTGACTATGCTTGTGGTACATCAGTCCCCAAACATAAACAAAAACCCAAATAAAATTAGCAGCCATTTGCTTAACAGGGTTATGAGGGACTAAATGTAAATTTTAGTTCCTTTCGCCTTGATAATTTGATTTAACACTGACATTCTTCTTCTGTTCTTCAGTAGATCCGTTGGTGCTTGGGGTTTTCTCTGCTTCTTGTACCGGGGTAATGTCAGCAGATGTCACCTACCACTGCTGCGAATACACTCAGGTACTGCGGGACCTGCTTTGCAGTGAGGTGCCCTTGATTCAGCAGATCCAAAACCTGAACAAAGCTGAACATAGCAGAGCCAAAGCTACTATTTAGCAGCTACTGTAGTTAACTGATCATGATAACAGACTGTCTAACAGGCAGGCTGCCTCAGCTGACATGTATTTACAATATCATCTTCTGAGAACATTCTAAAATATTGTTAACAACATTGTCACTGATGAACTATTTAATGTCTGGAGATTGTTGATTACCTATAATTTCTTCATTCTCAGCCCTGAGATTGCCACTACTGGCTCTTGTGACACTGTCATATGATGGAGGAAAGGATGCTGAGGACAAGGTTTCAGACTTGTCTGGACTCCTAACAGAGTTTTCAGTCAGCATAGATGAAATAAGTCCTTTTTCTGGAGCAGCGTCTCCAAGAGTGTCAATACTGCAAGGTCTGAGATGGTACATGTAAGAAGCCTGCTTTACAGAGCGCAGGAGCAAATGACTCCTGTAGGCACGCTGGATGACAGTGGCAGAAGCTTCCTCTTGTCTGTGTCTGAGTGTAGTTGAAATTGGCTCATAGGATTTTTTTGATGGATTGGCAGCTGTGAACTTCTCCTCCATTTGCACTTTCAGAGTATCCAGCACCTCAGAATCTCCTAACACTCGTTTGGTAAAAGCAAACAAGATATCCAAGCAGTGGATCCTGTCTCCACTGACCATTGGCAGGTCCATCGCTATGAGCTCAACTTTGTTTGGTTTCGGTACACGTAAAGGTGCAGCCAGAGCATCTGCAAAGTCCGAAAGCGCAGAGAAATTTATAAACTGAGTGGCCTCGGGATCAAACTTCTCCCAGATTTCATAAAAGATGTCAAAGTCATCTTCCCCTAAAGGCTCAGTACTTTCCTCAGTAGCAGCATTGAAGTTCTCCATAATCACAGCAATGTACATGTTTACAACAATGAGAAATGAGATAATGATGTAACTTACAAAATAAATAATACCTGTGGCAGGTTTACCACATTCACCTATAGTACCATTTATGTTTGGATCACAGTACGGTGGTCCGGTGTTTAAAATGGGACTGAGAAGACCATCCCAGCCAGCTGATGTGGTGATTTGGAAGAGGCAGAGCATGCTGTTCCCAAAGGTTTGGAAGTTAAACATGTCGTCAATGCCATCGTCCTCCTTCACATAGGCAAAGTTAGCCATGCCAAAAATGGCGTAAATGAACATGACCAGAAAAAGCAAGAGGCCAATGTTGAATAGAGCAGGTAGGGACATCATTAAGGCGAAAAGCAGAGTTCTAATTCCTCTGGCAGCCCGGATGAGTCTCAGTATTCGTCCAATCCGAGCCAAGCGAATGACCCTGAAGAGTGTGGGTGGCAAGAATGATGTAGCGATGCGAGAAAGCAGTAAGGCTAAAATGGAAAGGATAACAAATGGTTAGAATATCACATTTCTGCTTAATTAGTAAGTAGGATGGAATGATAATATCTGTACAGCTGAAAAGAATCTGAGGTTTGTGTGCTAAGACCGCAGCAGAACAACATTTAATTGAAGTTTGAGTTGCAAAAAATAGCTGTAGGAATCAACACTTATAAACTACCATGTTCAGGCACTAGAAGACAGTACCTGTTGCACTAAGGATGGCAAGCACCTTTCTGTGCACAACTTCAAATATCCCTATCAGCCGATGCTTGTTGACTGATAGTATGCTTTGGCACTGTTTGCATGAATACTTCAGTAGCTGCAGGTTGTGTATTTACCTTCTAAATTTTACCTCAAATTTTGACCTCGCAACGCTAAACTAGGAACACAAGATACAATAACAATGTCATGGTCATCATGTAGATAATATAGGCAAGATCTGTAGAAGTAAACCCGATGATGACCGTAGAAGTTGTGCATGGATGAGATTTTATCTTTTTGCATGAATAATAACAGATCTAGTAGCACTAGAAGGGGCTTGGCATTTCTAGATTTAGATGTTTCAGAAACATTTTTCTGGATTTCCACTCCAGGAACTTAATTTCTCAAGGAAGAGCCGTATTCTTACTGAAACTTAAGTCACATTAAAGAACTGAAGTATTTTTCTTCCCCTAAATGTCTTCTCCTACTTTGGTGGTACTGGCCCTAGGAATAGTTAAATTGGCAAAAGAGCTCTTTACCTCATTCTTCCGTTGCAATCCCTTCAAATAAAAGCTAACACATTTGTGGTGTTCTTTTCTATCCTATTACAGTGTGAACTTTCCTTTCCAATCAGCCATGTCTGAGCTTTCAGAAACTGAATTCTATAGTCTGTAATCTAATTCCAGTCTTCTTGATACATATATTTCAATACTCTGTTACAAATGCAAATAACAAAACCCAGGAATTTTTATCAGATCAAAGATTTCTTAGTTGGCTCTGAATCTGTAACAATGGAAATTATCACATCATGTGGTAGTGGTGTGATGGGTTATTCATTCTGTCTTTCACACTAGGAAAAAACAGCCATTATGAAAGACTTTACATAATACAGCTGCCTTTTTTTAAATACTTTTATTAAAAGAAAGTAGTACAAATTTTAAAATCTTATTTCATATTATTTCAATATAACCATGGTGGGTTTTTTAGTTCTTTTTCCCCAAGACTTTACGGTATTACAATTTCCATTTCAACACCCATTTGCAGTTTATCATTTCTAACTATTTTTTTTCTGAAAAGAATAATAATGGATTTAGTAAAGAATTTGCCAAACCAATTTTACTTACCAAGAAGTGACATGATGACAACAACTAAGTCAAATATGTTCCAGGCATATGAGAAATAGTACTGCCTCAGAGCCACCAGTTTCAGCACACATTCTGCAGTAAAGATGGCCACGAAGAGTATATTGATTTTGTGAAGGATATTAGTCTTCGTTTCACTTTGACCATCGGTTTCCACCATCATAGTGATCATGTTAAGGCAGATGAGAACAATGATGGCAACATCGAAGGCTTGGTGTGTAACGATGTTAAAAAGGAATCCTTGGAATTTGTTCTGGAGGAAACAACATACATCTGGCATCAGTTAGGAAAGCAAGGAGTGCTCATCCTTACGGGTTTCCAAGAGCTCCGATTTTTATGTTGCAAAGTCACTTAATTATAGTGGTCTGAATTTTAAGAATTACGTTTAAAATCCCTTCCCATCCTGAAGTTTAATCAGTTTCAAGGGGAATGTAAAACCCAGCAATGTTTATGCAGGTAACTTAATAAATATTTAACCTGTAAATTCTTCAAATGCAATTTTTTGGTATGGAATTAACTTTAAAACACTACCTGAGTATCAAGGTAAAATACATGTATATGTAATATATAAACATATGCACTTTTTATTGAATTAAATTGCACTCTTGGAAAGCATTTTCCTTTCGAAGAATTCAGACAGTCTTACTAGTGGTCTTGGAATGGGTTTTTGAGGTTTCTTGGATCCCAACTTTTTCATTGCGTTGTAATATTTTTTCTGTTCTTCCGTCATAAAGATGTCCTGGCCACCTAAGTATATAAAGAAATGTCACTGTTATCTGATGAAGTGTTATTGTAGTTACAAAGTCTAAAATGCTGGAAATGAACATTTCTTCCTTTTTCACATCTTGCTGTCACAAGTCCTTTCTGTAATGCACAACTGTGTCCAAAACACCAGAGACACACAAAGTGTACATGCACAGAACAGAAGTCCTGGGCTGAAACCCAACTAGCTCAAAAAGCATGAAAACAAAGGACCCACCTCCTGGTCTTGTTGAATATCCAAAATACTCATCAGAGCATCTGTACCAGACCACTTTCTAGATAACGAGTCTCCTGTCAAGCTCACTTCCCCAAAAGGAGCAAAATTTTAATGGGCTGCAGAGACAATGTCATGGCCTTTGAGAGGGCTAGGTGTTCAGGTAACGGGGAAAGAAAAGAGGAAGACCCTCACCCTGGGTATGACTTCTGCTAACTTAATTACTAAAGCTCTTGTGAATGCCAACAGAAGGGCTAGATTCTATGTACAGTAAGGACCATGTTCTCTCAAGATAACGTTGCTCAAGATTAAACAGGTGCCTGGGAGCAGATACAGAATACTTATCTTTTTCTTTTGTTGGTTGAAGTTGTCAATAATAACCCCAACAAAGAGATTCAGGGTAAAGAAGGATCCAAAGATGATGAAGTTCACAAAGTAGAAGTACATAAATAGACTGTGTTCCATTTGCGGCTGCTCATTTTTCTGCAAAAATGAGAAGCAACGTGAAAAATGACCCATAATAACACAGGCCCAATTCAGAATAATCTTTGTATTGCAGGTCCTCTCACAGATTGATTCAAAGGGTGTCCCGGTTTGAGTTAGAACAGAACTAGTTCTGTTCAGTCATTTCACTTTCCAGCTCAGTCTCTCCTAACTAACTGCACTTTCTAAGTTAACAGCATATTTTTGCAGGCTGGCTGCTTCGGGAAGTGACAACGCTTGATGTCACTACCAGGGCTGGGTTGCAGAAGGGCTCTTGCATGTACTTTCTGCTGTGCAGACCAAGGTCACTGCCAAATCCTGTGTCCCACAGTGGGGTGCAGTACATTAGAGGCTGCAGACAGGACAGGTGACCCTGAACTGACCAACAAGGTGTTCCATCCCATACATGTCATCTTTGGGATAAAGCTGTGGGATCACAAGGGTCAAGCTCTCTTCCTCTCTTCTTCAACAGCTGACGTCCAGGACTCTGGTGACAGAGGTCTCTGACCATTCTGCCTTCAATCTCAGTCTGTGCATTCCTGAATTCTGTTCCAGAATCCAGCTCCTGAATCCAGTTCCCACCTTCCAGTGAGTCCAGCCTGGACATTCCCCAGCGCCTGCCCACAGCATCAGTGGTGACGGTGATATAATTGCTATCTGGGGGGTTGGGTTCTCTGTTGGTTTTGTATATATTTGTGTATCTATAATTTTGTTTATCATTTGTTATCATTTCCATTAAAGCAGTTTAGTTTTCTTTTCCAATCCGTAAGTCTCTCTGCCTTATTCCCTTCCTCCTCCTCTTTGGGCACCCATAGGGGTTACTAGAGAGCATCTGTCATTTGTCTAGTGGCCAGTATCTGGGGGGTTGGGTTCTCTGTTGGTTTTGTATATATTTGTGTATCTATAATTTTATTGTTATCATTTCCATTAAAGCAGTTTAGTTTTCTTTTCCAATCCATAAGTCTCTGCCTTATTCCCTTCCTCCTCCTCTTTGGGCACCCATAGGGGTTACTAGAGAGCATCTGTCATTTGTCTAGTGGCCAGCTGAGCCCTAACCCTTGACAAGGAGGAACTAAGGTTTACAGCCCTACTGCTAATTCTGACAAAACTGGTATAGATTAAAATCACCAGTAGTGCGTAACACAAAATACAACATGTATACGACATTTTTGGAAGCGGAACGAAATGGTGGAAGAAAGAAACTTTCTTACTGTGACTACTAGGTGCATCAGAACTCTAGGACCTCACAGGGACATTATTGCTCAGATGCTGGCTGCTATCCTTTTTGAAATTAAACATAAACCATACAAAACGTTACACCAAACACGACACCTGAGAGATACTAACCCGAAAATACAGCTCTAAATGCTACTATGACAAATGTGTTGATCTGGTTTCTTTTACAATGTTTGTTTATGTAGGTTCCGGCTAAATCATGGCAGAACAGGATGATTTAATTCATCCCGATATTGAATATATTTGCACTGAAAAACTTGTAGAGCAAAACTTAGTCATTGACTGACGGTGAATGAGGTTTACTTTTGTTTTAATTGTTTTTCTTCCAAAACCTGATTGTTGTGGGTTTTTTCCTTTTCAAACCTGACTTAAAATCTTACCATTTCCAATTGATCGAGGCCCTACTTAAAGTCAACAGAAATAGTTACGGAATTGGTTGTTCCTGACATGATTTTCACAAGCATTTCAGAAACATTAGTTCAGCTTCTTCCAATAAGAATAGGAATGGTAAATTGCTCAGTACTTGAACAATCAAACAAACCATTTAGAATGCTAATTCCAAGCTCTTGCCATTACGTATCTTGGCCTAGATATGTTTTTTCTTCTTAGCAAAACCACTTTTTCAATGGCTATTATGGGAAAAAGACAAAACCAGAAGAAGAAAAATAATTTTTCAAATTGAAACACAAAAAAACCCTTGCCTTCATATATGGTTACTTTTAAAATCATTTGATTCCTTTGAATTCATGATCAAATTAAGATAGACTCTCCAATTCAAATAAATTGCTTCCAAAGACATACCACTCTGTCATGTGTAACATTGGATGATGATGCTGACAAGACAGCAAACACCACAGGCAATATCAACGGTAGACCAAATACTCCCAGCGATACCTGACATTGTATTTTAAATGGTTGCTTAGCCACAATAGCTGGATTCTTGATGAAGTTTGGGTTTATGTTTTGAAGTGGACTTTAAACTCTGTTACTGTAAGACATTCAGGTTTACCCTGAGCTTGTGTTTCACGAAAGGTCAGTGCCTCCACGTCAGTGGGAACTCTCAACTCCCCTGCTAACAGATGGACATCCAGTTATTAGCAGAGTCGATTTAAGACAAGTAAGTGCTCAGCTGGACAAGGTAGATATCCAGGGCGAGCTGCAATGCTCCCTAGATCTCCGTCAACCATAGCGGGCACTTGGAGGTGATATTACATGGAGACCTTACACTTTGGGTAACTGCGTTTAGGTGGGTAGATCTGACATTAAATCCCACTCCCTGTTACAACAGATTAGGAGACTACGAGTCTTTTACAGATGAAATGTTTACATCAGCTGATAAAAGTAATTACATTTAGCACAAACAGCAGCTATAAAAGTGCAGAGATTTCAATGCTTTTGCAGAAAACTGTGGCATTAACAAAGAATATAGTTTGAATACAGTGACTGACCTCTCGTGAGTCTACTGCTGCGTACATGATGTCCATCCAGCCTTTGAATGTTGCCTAGAATGAGAGATTATGGAAAACCTGTTGAACTTTCAAGGCAAAAGTTGCACTAAGTTCTGACTTAAGGGAAACTTGTCCCTGCTGTATGTGTGGCATTCTCAGGCTTACCAGAATGTGAAAGCTTGCTAGGGTGGGACAGAACAAGTTGTCCTAGGATGCTATCAGAACAAACCTTCCTTAGCATGGTCTGCTAACAGCCTTACAGCCTTCATGCCTGAAAAAATCCGCATCTTGACAGATTAGCTCAGTATTTGTCCCAGATTTCCTCCTGAGATTGACTCCATCTCCTGAACCTGCTGGAGGCTTAAACAGCACTTGTCCACCAGATGCTTACTCTATCACCTGGAAAATTACAGCAGTCTCCAATTTGTCCCCCTATTTCTATTTGCGTGCACAAACAGCACTGGGGTTTGAACAGCCAGCTACAAGGGGAGCGCAGGCTGTGTGGTACCATTCTTCGCCATCACCCACAGGGGTGAGTTAGGAGCTGACAGGAGGTCTAGCCCATCTGACATGGTGCTGGCTAGTGAAGGGAAGCAGCACTTACCACCTGAAGAAGAGCCAGGTAACCAGAGCCAACGTTATCAAAGTTGACTTTAACATTGACCCAGAATATTTTTCCTGTGTCGTTATACGTTCTACAGTCTTTTTTGTCATTGATCAAACTATTTAATTCTGAATCTTCTTCTGTCAGATTGACACATTTCCCAAACTTCCCAGCAAAGAGGTTCACTCCCATGATGCTAAAGATGAGCCAAAAGATGAGGCAGACAAGCAGAACATTCATGATGGAAGGGATTGCTCCCAGGAGGGCATTGACAACCACCTTGGATGAAATGGGAGAGGAAAAATACACTTAAAGGCGGGCTCAAGTATTTGCTCAGTGCAATAAGCAGTCACCTAGTCATCTTGGCAAAGAGAAACCTAGTGTTTTCCACATAAACACTAGTCGCAGCTGGCATGAGTACCTTGAACAAAGATTTGAAGGTCCATAGTTATCTCTCAGGCTTTCAGAGGACAGGTTCATGCTTTTTGGGCTGCTGTGAGCCACTACCACGTAAGTATACTACGAGGTGAGTCCATCCTCTTTGGATGACTTTCCCTTGGGTTTGGAGTGGAGGGTGTTTGGTTTGTTTGTTTTAAACTTTCATAACAAAATTTCTGAAGTATTCTTCCATAAGCACTAGTGCAGAGGACTGTATTATTAAGACTCTGGAAAGCAGTTTTTAAAAGGACCAGTAGTAACTCTCCACTAGTACTGTCAGTGGATTACTGCTGCGTTTGGGGTCTATAACCATGAGCTAGGTACTACCTCTGCGCTAGGAGCTGTATAATCACAGAAAATTCCCATACAGGTTTTAAGTGCATGCCAAGACATAACACTGCTCCATAAAATGGGGCAGCATAAGGAAATGCTCAGAATATACTTTGAGTTTTACTGTGAAGGCAGCAGTCAGGCAGCAAAGAACTTGATGGACCAAATACCACTGTGGTGATCATACTGTTTCACATTGCAGGGTGCAGATGAGTTTTGCATATGGCTGAGGGACTCTTTCTCTGAATTTGCACATGGTAGATCTGTACATTAATTAAATGTAATTAATGTCTGGCAGCTTCACATTGTTCCAGGCGCTCCTTTGATGGAAAAAGGCAGCAAATATTCTACAGGCAAATACTTCTGTTTCTTTGAAAGATTAAGTCTATTTGGAACAATAAGTTGATCAAAGTACCTCTTAACAGCGTAAAGTTTTTGTAAGTCAGTCCAGGAAACACCTGCAGAATGGAGGTGATGCTTTCCTTTGTATTAGCTTGCCATCAGACTTTAAAAACAGGAATTGTGCTCACAGGTCTTATCCTCTATTGTATTTTTTGCTGTCTCAGTAAGACAGGAACACAAGAATGAATGAGCAGCAATGGAACAGAGTTCCTCCTAGTCTAGTTTAAGTTTCCTCAGCACTTAGGAGCGATCACTCGAGGCAAGTCTATAGGGAGCAGCCAAGTACAGAGGAGCACAGCAAAAGCACCTTTTAAAAATTAATTTTATAAGTCCTAAACTGAACTTGAGGTAGACATGTAATCTTCATCAAGACACAGTCATGAGGTATGAACCTGTCACGTGCTTATTAGTACTGACAAGCTTTAATTTGTGTTCAGTCTTACCCTCATTCCTTCAAATCGTGACAGTGCTCTTAAAGGTCTCAGAGCCCGGAGAGTCCGAAGAGATTTCATGGGACCATTTGAACTGCCTAAGAGGTCCACTAAAGAGACCTGAATTGGAAGGCAAAAAAAAGCATTAGCAATGTCTTGATGTCTGTTTCTTTTACTCCTGCTTACAAGAAACCAAAATCAAGTTCCACCATATTTTCTGTGCCCAGAGTGCAATATCCTGAAACCATCATTAAGGGAGGTAAGAGTCTTGTCTTAACTTTGCATCCAGAAAATAATCAGTGATTTTCTTGCTACATCCTGTGTCAGAGCCTGCGTAGGAACACCAAAGACAGAACTTACGCCTACAATGAGGAAGTCCAGCCAGCACCAGGCGTTGGTGAAATACTTCTTGAAGCCATAAGCCACCCATTTCAGGAGCATCTCCAGAATGAAGATGAAAGTGAACATCTTGTCAAGAAATGCCAAGATACCTTTAACCCTTTTCCTCTCATTTATATGGATGTCTTCAAATGCCTGAAATCATAATATATAGATAAATGATGAAAGTCAGAAAGGATCTGTATAAAATGAAAGTCTGGCATCATTAAGACCCCTTCATCATTCAATATGTGTTTAACACAGATTTAAACACCATCTTTTACTCAAATCTATCTCAGCTGATAAACCTGTAATTCTCCCTGTCCTACCTCTTCCTTTTTCTCTGTATAGTACAGCCCTGTGGACACACACATCATGCACAATGGAATCCTAGGAGGAAAGTAAGTATTTTTAGAAATTTATTTTGAGTCATACATTGAAGAGAAATGCAGTTTTTTTCAGTATTAAGAGTCATTTATTTATTTTAATGATACAAAAAACTCTTTTATATTTCACAACTGTAAAATAACCTCCTGAGAAAAATCCGGTATACAGCCAGAATAGAAACAGCTTCTGAGATTTATATAGTTATAGTGTTGTTCACATTCTCCTGTAATTATTAATAATACGAATAATTGATTTGCAGTAATTACAATATTGAATAAAAGACTGCTATGTGAAGCCTCTTCTTCTTATCTCCTGATGAGTTCAAAGATAGTCTCTGTGTTTTCTGCTAAAAAAAACATTGCAAATTAAAGCTAAAAATGCTTCTAAAGAAATACAAGAAACTGTGTTACACCAACCAGAGCTCCGCTGCTCAGAAGAATCATGAATATGATAAAGGATTCAAACCAGGAGTGTTCAACAATCTGGTAGCAGGTTTTTCTCAGATTCCACCATGTTTCTCCTCCAAACTTTTTGTCACTACCCACAGAACAACGAAAGTATCGAACACAACCTGGAAGCAAGAGACCACAATGAATGTATGGAAGGAATGTACGTGCATGTGTAGGGTTGCTTGGGCACCTTCTGAGGGCAGGGCAAAGTCAACTGCCACATTAACTGCATCATTGTTGATGGTTTTTCATGTTGTGCCATAAGAAAAAAAATAGAAAACACCTAATTTTGGTTGCCTTGTAACTCCTATTTGTATATATATAAGGTAGGTAGAACCTCTTTGGGCAACTTTCTGTTGTTCCAGCATATTTCTGAGACACTGGACATGCTCTCAGTGACCCACTATTTGGGCACGCAAAAAATTAATATTTAAAATACGGAAGACTTTCTCAGTTTCTGCACCCTGGAAAGCAGAGCTGAGAAACCCCACAAAAAGTATACGGTTGACTTCAATACTGCAACATTATACCACACCTTGCAAGGTCTATTAATCTATTTATTTGCTTCTGAATATGTGTGGGGTGGCTGATTTGATATCATATGACCTCCAAGGATATGTCACATTCTAGCTGACACATAGGCTCCACCAAAGCAAACCTCTCCTTTCAAGCTCACCAGATTATATCTCACAACAGACGATGAAGCCAGGTGTCCTGGGTTCAACATGGAGGAACCGGATGCTCTCATGTTGTCCAGCTTTCTTCTTCCCAGAGAGCTGTGGTTCTCCCAAGCTTCTGGGAAGGAGAACACGCCTCTTTGAATGAAGTCATAAAAGGGGGCGTGTGAGAAGACTCAGTGCCATTTTGCCATCTTGCTTTTCCCCTCTGCTCTATCTGCTCTCCTCCCTATCTCGTCCGTGCTCTGCGGCTTTATCAGATATGCCGTGGAGGACTCCTGTATCTTATGCCCTCGGACTGGAGACCTTTATCAAGGAGAGAAAGACACGTCCAAGACCTGCTGGTTCCCTGAAGCAGTAAAAGACTCCTTCTGCAAAATGGGTAGGACCTTCTCCGTTTTTCTGCCGATTCCCGGCGGGGGTGGTCTAATGAACTGTCTTGCCCTGATGGATGAACCCAGCGGTACCCCTTGTCCCTGCGGCGTATGCAGGAGGCCCCTACGCGCAGGAGAATTTGAAGATATTCCCTTAAGATGCGACCTGGCTGGCCCACGGCACAGATGTGTGTGGGGGGCGATTCTGGAAGAAGCTATCCTTGGCAGAGGTCCC
>NW_010429636.1:0-4353 GCF_000710305.1 Buceros rhinoceros silvestris
GGAGCTTAATTTATTACCAATCAAATCAGAGCGGGATAATGAGAAATAAAACCAAACCTTAAAGCACCTTCCTCCCACCCTTCCTTTCTTCCTGAGTTTAACTTTACTTTCGAGTTCTCTACCTCCTCCCCATGTGGCGGCACAGAGGGACAGGGAACAGGGGTTGTGGTCAGTTCATCACACATTGCCTCTGCAACTCCTTCCTTCTCAGGGGGAGGACTCCTCACACTCTTCCCCTGCTCCACTTTACTTTCGAGTTCTCTACCTCCTCCCCATGTGGCGGCACAGAGGGACAGGGAACAGGGGTTGTGGTCAGTTCATCACACGTTGCCTCTGCAACTCCTTCCTTCTCAGGGGGAGGACTCCTCACTCTCTTCCCCTGCTCCACAATGGGGTCCCTCCTACAGACTGCAGTTGTTCATGAACAGCTCTAGCACGAGTCCATTCCATAGGGTTCAGTCCTTCAGAACCAGACCGCTCCGGTGTGGCTCCTTCACAGGGTCACAAGTCCTGCTAGCAAACCTCCTTCAGCTTGGGCTGCTCTCTCCATGGGACCACAGATCCTGCCAGGAGTCTGCTCCAGTGCAGGCTCCAGGTCAAAGCCTCCTTCAGTCATCCACCTGCTCCATGTCTCCAGAGTTGGCATTAGCACTGTTGGACATACAGGAAGCTTCTAGCAGCTTCTCACAGAAGCCACCCCCTACCAAATCCTTGCCATGCAAACCCAAGACATTCAATTACTTCTCTGGGCAGTCTGTTCCCATGCTTTAAGACCCTTTCAGTGAAGAAATTTTTCCTAATATCCAACACTGAAATCTCCCCTGGTGAAACTTGAGGTCATTTCTTCTTGTCTCATCACTTGGAAGAAGAGACTGACGCCCACCTCACTATAGCCTCCTTTCAGGTAGCTGTAGAGAGTGATAAGGTCTCCCCTCAGCCTCCTTTTCTCCAGGCTAAGCAACCCTAGTTCCCTCAGATGTTCCTCATAGGACTTGTGCTCTAGACTCTTCACCAGCTTCTTTACCTTTCTTTGGAAGGATCCTTCAATGTCCTTCTTGTAGTGAGGGATCCAGAAGTGAACACAGTATTCAAGGCACAGCCTCACCAGTGTCAAGCACACAGGGACAATTACTTCCCTGCTCCTGCTGACGACAATATTTCTGATATAAGCCAGGATGCCATTACTGAAATCTCCCCTGGTGAAACTTGAGGTCATTTCTTCTTGTCTCATCACTTGGAAGAAGAGACTGACGCCCACCTCACTATAGCCTCCTTTCAGGTAGCTGTAGAGAGTGATAAGGTCTCCCCTCAGCCTCCTTTTCTCCAGGCTAAGCAACCCTAGTTCCCTCAGATGTTCCTCATAGGACTTGTGCTCTAGACTCTTCACCAGCTTCTTTACCTTTCTTTGGAAGGATCCTTCAATGTCCTTCTTGTAGTGAGGGATCCAGAAGTGAACACAGTATTCAAGGCACAGCCTCACCAGTGTCAAGCACACAGGGAAAATTACTTCCCTGCTCCTGCTGATGACAATATTTCTGATATAAGCCAGGATGCCATTAGCCTCACACACTGCTGGCTCCTATTCAGCCCGGTATCAACCACATCACCAGGTCCTTTTCTGCTGTGCAGCTTTCCAGCCTCTTTTCCCCAAGCCTGTAGCATTGCAGGGGGTTGTTGTGACCCAAGTGCAGGACCTGGCACTTAGGCCTTGTTGAATATCATACAACTGGCCTCAGCCCATCGATCCAACCTGTCCAGATTCCCCTCCAGAGCCTCATTATCCTCGAGATCAACACTCCCGTCCAACTTGGTGTCATCTACAAACTTACTGAGTAAGGGTGCACTCGATCCTCTCATCCAGATCATTGATAAAGGTATTAGAGAGAAGAGACTCCAATACTGAACACTTATTTGAGACCTTGACCATCTGTGGCCACTGCCTTCCCTTCTCAAACTTCTGCCAGTCTTTCTTCATTTGTAGAGCAGCAACTTCTATTTTCCCATCCACAGCACATGCACACTTCCTACTTTTCAATACTGTGAATTTATCTTTTTTAATCCCCAGACAACTCAGGGCACAGTGATATATTTGGGCTGCCCTACAGGTCCTAGTTAGAAGGCATATAACAGTAATTTAGAAGGCACTTCTGCAAGAAGATTTTCTTACTCACTTATTTGAGACCTTGACCATCTGTGGCCACTGCCTTCCCTTCTCAAACTTCTGCCAGTCTTTCTTCATTTGTAGAGCAGCAACTTCTATTTTCCCATCCGCAGCACATGCACACTTCCTACTTTTCAATACTGTGAATTTATCTTTTTTAATCCCCAGACAACTCAGGGCACAGTGATATATTTGGGCTGCCCTACAGGTCCTAGTTAGAAGGCATATAACAGTAATTTAGAAGGCACTTCTGCAAGAAGATTTTCTTACTCAGCCAGAGCTGAAAGCAGATTTAGTGGAAGGCATGACCCTTAAAGAGTCAGTTCCCAGGCAAAGGCAGGAACTGGAGAACTCCATCGCATCAGCCCTCCAAACCTCACGTCTGCGGTGGCCCAAAGCCACATGTGAGACCATAAGCATTTCCCAAATAGGTGGGAATGAGGGAGGAAGAAGTAACAATCTGCGTTGTGTGGGTGAGTGATGCACAACTCCCAGGTTAGGGGAATCAGTACAACTGTGGCCCAATTAGTTCCTCTCTCTTACATCTTGTCAAACTTCCAGCATATCTGGGACACGAATGGCACCAGTGATCAGGGTGGCAGCTGCCAAGGGTCACTTTGCTTGCCAGGCTTCATTTTTAAACATTATTTTGCATAATATCTGTGTGCAATCAATTTTGTATTGTATCAGTACAAAAGCTGAGATTTTGATGATATCAACAGAGTACATAACACAGCTAAAAGTTTTTTAAAACAATAATAAAAGGTGAATTCTTAGACTAGGTATTGCATATGGAAACAAAGTGTTGTGGGTATACAAGTTCCCTAAGCAGTTAATATACCTTTTCTCCACTATTCAAAATTCAGGGCACATTCTACTAAGCTTACAACACGGTATTGCATGACTTGATTTGCACTGATTTACATTACCAACCTTTTTTTTTATGCAAAAAAAAAGGAGAACTTAATGACCTCATTATCACAAAAAAATAATTATCTTGCAAATTTCCTGGGGAAACCACAACGTCGGTCAACGCAGACAGAAAGCCAGTTCTAGTAAAAGTGACAGACACCTGCATCAACTCCCAGTTCAACAGGAGCAGTGTGTAACATGTGGATACTGCTTCATGCAGCATCAATCTAGGTCATTTTAGAGATACTAGATCTGGCCCAAAGCACAGAAAGTTTAAAAAAAAAAAAAAGTAACAATGTATCCCAGAAACCAAACACAGAGAATGTGTAAAGAAAGGTTTGCCAAGCTTCTGCATGCAGTTCAAAAATGTCAGCATTCTTGAGCACGTCAAGAATGTCAGCAACAGCAGTGGCACCTGGGGTGTTTTTAGCGCTGTCCTCTCACCCAAATACTCGGCAATTCCACCATTTCCCAAGCCCTCTTCTTTAGAAAATATCAAGTACTTGAATTCGGTCAGTAATTGGCAGTCAAACCCGTCCAGAATGCCAAGGCTGTTGTAATTTTGCTTCTGTATTTGGGGTGGACATGACATAGTAAGGACTCTCCATTAATTTGTCTTTTTAGCCTAATTCATGCCTTTTGCCATGCTTTATAGTCTATACAAAACTTCTTTTTTTTCCTCTGCATGATTACTGGAATGTATTTTACGTTGAATTAAGAAAAGCTGTGGAAGACAATGTTTCCACACCCCAGTGCACACTGGTTTCCCATCAACCAATATGAACCACTGTTTCCCAGAAGGGTCTGCTCATGTCTTCCCTCACCAGGAACAAGAAAAGCCCAGCAAAGATGCTTCCCTAGTACAGGTGGAAAGCTGCTTCACAACGATGTCTGGCTTACCCCTATCTGATATTAGTATATACACGGTTGAAGTAACTACAGATGCTGCCATCAATACATTCCTGAAGCAGTCTCCACGTCTGTCAATACTTCCCAATTCAACAGAGCTGAGTAAGAGCATCATTCTTTTGCTTCTGCTCTGGCTGACAAAATGGGGCCATGTTACCAGTCAGAAAACATCTTTTGAAAAATACCAAGAAACGATCATATCAGCACTTCTGTTAGGAACAGAAGTCAGCTCTCAATTTCCAAGAACAGTTTTGGCCACAAGCCTAAATCAGCATCCACTCCAGACAGAAAATGTGTCAAAAAAAAAAAAAAAAAGAAATCAAACAAAAAAACCCTCACCAAACTATGTCACAGATGAGAAAAAAAAAAAA
>NW_010429636.1:4505-8568 GCF_000710305.1 Buceros rhinoceros silvestris
AAAACAGCAGCACCGCCCTGCAAAAAAGAGAGAAAAAAAAAAAAAAAAAAGAAATCAAACAAAAAAACCCTCACCAAACTATGTCACAGATGAGAAAAAAAAAAAAGGAATGCCACAAAACAAGTTTCTTCCCTGTCTCTAGTAGAAAGAGGAATTAAGAACTGTTCTGAGGCTTAACTCGTATAGGTTTATAGATCAACCCTTGAGCCATATTGAGTAATACCAAAGCTGCATGTGCTCTTTACATCTGCAATGATTTGTTGCATAATCTTTTCCAAAGACAGGTGTTCAAAATGAGATCTACCATGTGCCTACTATGCCAGAGTGAGAAAAACACTTCATTAGTCCAGAATGGCCAAGACACAGCCTGAGTTAAACCAAATGCAGTGTTTAATGAACTAGCTTCGTTTTGTTCACAGTTTATCACTTCATGGAAAATACTGTTCAATTGATTGTATTCATTCTGTGAATACATCACAAGTTCTCTTAATTTTTAAGCACACTGTGGACTGACGGTGAGTCACTCGCTGTGAGCATTGGAGTACTTGATCTTTAAGAAGTCTGTGATGTGATTGGGGAGATATAACAAGATAGAGTTTCTTTTTGCCCTATGGGATAGGTGTAACACCGTCACTAGGAGGGCTTTACAAAAAGCCCTAAGGCTCCGAGTCTCTCTGTGGAAGGGCTTGCAGTTTATAGTGAAGCAATAAAGAGAACCATGAAAACATTAAGGGTATTTCTTTCTTTTTTCTTTTTTTTTTGTTTTCTGGGCCACTTGTGCTTTTCCTGAGGCATCATTCCATGAAAGGTTAGACTGCTGTAAGATTTATTGGCTGGGACCAGAGTTTGAATGCAATTTTCTCTCATCACGTTCACACAAATACATTTCACGTTCCTGCGCTATCCTAGCTAATTGCTTCTGTGTGTCAGGTGGGGGTTTGGGGAACTCACTCGTACCACTGTGTCAAGTAATACCATGGCACTGCGTACAGTTCCACTCCCAGTGTGCATACTGAAGTGTGGAAACTTAAAATTTGTTTACCAAAAGCACTGATGTGAGCAAAATTTGATTGCTTGAATGTTCTCAGAAAGCAAAATACAGAAGCTGGACAGCACCTACAGTAACTGTGGGTTTAAAATAAAGAAAACAAATCTAAGAACTAGGAACATTTTTTATTTAGGTAAAAATATTCCAGTTCTAAATGATATTTAACCTAAATTCAGTAAGTAATATCAATCATTTCCTAGAATGCACTGGTGGACGACAGTTTATTGAACTGTAGCTGGTAGGACCTGTAGAGATAGGACAAGGGGCAATGTTTTTAAACCAAAAGAGGGTAGAATTAGACTAGATATATTTTTAACAATGAGAGTGGTGAAACACTGGAGCAGGTTGCTCAGTGGAGCTGTGGATGCCCTGTCCCTGGAAGTGTTCAGGGCCAGGTTGGATGGGACTTAAAATAGTTATACACATATATATCTATTTATGTTCATACAAATATAAAATGTCAACACTTACAATATGGACACATTTCTTTATTACCCTTTAGGGCCTTTAGCCATCCCAGGTTCATAAAAATGCTGGGTGGATAGAGAAAGTTGCTAACTGACTGCAGTCACTGTCACCCCCAGACCACAGAGTCACGCGTTTCCAGCTGATGTGCTCTTAACTGACGATCCTCAGAGAAAAAGGCACAAACTCCGATGGGTCTGCCAAAAGCTCTGGCATCCTCCTTCTACCTTGACTATTAAAATACAACAGTTAGAGTGAACAGCTAAGAACTGTTATCAGGTTATCAGTCAATGCACAGGCTATTGGATGCCTGCAACATTTCACCCGCAAGAGGACTGGAGAATTTCTGGAGTATAGAAAAGCAAAAAGAGGGGAATAAATATCAGTTTCAGGCCACAAAAAACTTTACCTAATAGGCTTATTAAAATTTGCCCCTTCGTTCAGGGTCTGTTCCAAGTTTCCCCATGAGTTGTAGACACTAGATAGCATCTACAAAATTAAAATTCTGCCTGGTAACCAAAACCAATCAATATATGTAACGCTTCTTGTTGATCGATACCTGAGGCACCTTACTCTCTCCCTACATTTAGTGCCATCCACAGGGAAAGAATGTAAGCTAATAACTGGCCAGGCAGAACTGATGACATTTACAGGTTTCTTCCTCAATTCATCACATCTGACTGACAGGAATTAAAATACTTTTAAAAAACCCACCACTGTAACTAGAACAAGCAGTTAGCTACCAGGGAATACTTAACAGAATGAAACAAATTATCAATATTATTCCTAATCCTTCACTCCACAGCTCTCTGGGCCCGGCCATCCAGCCAGTTTTTTATGCAGCAGAGAGCACACTCATCCAAGCCATAGGCTATTCTCTCAAATGGGTGGTTAGGAGATTTCCTTGATTGCTAAGGAGATGACATCTCCATATAGACTGATCTGAAAATACAGGTGAATTAGC
Source organism: Buceros rhinoceros silvestris (assembly GCF_000710305.1). Taxonomy (NCBI): domain Eukaryota; kingdom Metazoa; phylum Chordata; class Aves; order Bucerotiformes; family Bucerotidae; genus Buceros; species Buceros rhinoceros. Next base: position 6,983 of record NW_010429636.1, read on the forward strand.
TCTGCTGCTGCTGTTCATACCTTGAAAATAGCCAGCCTGTGGCTGTTGTGCAGCACATCATGAGGAAAGGAGTCCTTTGCTTGAGACAATTTCGAATGCATTTCTTCAGAAATTAAACGTTTGTCAGTTTGAGCCTTAAAAAAGATCTTTCCTGCTCCTGTGCCAGAAGAGCACATTTTCAGGGATAACACCTCACTGTACACTAAGCTATCTCCTTAGCTGTGCTAACGCATCACTTGCCACCTAGCTCAAGGCTACGTTTCTTTTTGCCAGTGACACCTGTGTGCTCTCAGTGCTCTGACTAGTGCCTGTGAAAGGGAGGCTTAAATGAAGTATGCATTTTCCTTCAGAGGCTTTCTGAACAATAACTTCACATCTTAATGAGAGTTTGGCTTTGATATCAGAAAAAGAAAAATGCTCTAATGTACAGAGCTACACAACTGGTATTCTTGTTTTCAGGACAGAAACAAAGCACCGTTCTGTGCAAATCTGCAGGGGAATAATGTGAAATAATAACAATTTTATTACATTTTAATATTCATAATGCAATGAGAGAATGACTAATACACTTTAATTTCCGCAACCCCGAATGTCCAACGTATGAAACGCACCTTCTCATCTCCCAAGTCTTGGTGAATTTAAACAAGAGGAGAAGGTGAAAAAGTCTTGGAAGATGATGATGCCATGATGTACTGTTTCTGATCTGGCTATCTGAAAGGCAATACTGTCTCTAATCAGAATCACAGCACTGCAGGCAGGAAAAAGAAAATAGATGGGGAGGGAAACGGACCTGGGCTTGTCTTTTGTAGCTTCTCCTGGTTGGCACAGCCATTGGCCAAACATCACAGCCCTGTTATAAGAAACCACATCTTTACACAATCTCCTTCAGCAGTTGTTGAGTGTTGTTGGTATAAATGCACAGAGTTATCTTCAAACACACCTGTGGTGAAGAACTACAAGCGAGGACCACTGATGAAATAATGCCCAAAACATTACTACAGGGAAAGCTCAGATCCAGGCTGGGATTAAGCTCTGAAGATCAACTAAAAACAAACACCAAAACAAAACAAATCAAAAATACCCAAACACATAAAAGGCCATGACTGAGAAGAAAATCAGGTATTTTCTTGTTAGTAGATTAATTCAACAGCAGAAATCAGAGCCAGTTTTCTGAAACAAGCCAGACGGTAATGTCTTTAGAGAATATCCTGAAGGAATTAGGATTCACTTGTTTCGATAAAGAAATTATTCCAGGAAAATGCTACAGAATCAATTTCTATTTCATAGTTGTGGCACTTGGAGGACAAAAAAAAAAAAAGAGAATGAAAAGAATGACCACGCACTTTTAACAGTATGGTACGAGTATGGTCCTGGTTTGAGTTAGAACAGCACTAATCCTGTTCAGTGGTTTCACTTTCCAGCTCAGTCTCTGCTCAGTGACGGCACTTTCTGAAGTTAACGGCGTATCTTTGCAGACAGTGTCTGCTTCTAGCAGTGGTAACGCTTGATGTTGACAGTTACTGCCAGGGGTTGGTGTGCAGAAAGGCTCTGGCTTGTACTTGCTCCTGTGCAGACCAAGGTCACTG
>NW_010429636.1:8869-11430 GCF_000710305.1 Buceros rhinoceros silvestris
GTGAGTGAGAGGCTGCACCTGCGGGGAGGAGCAGACAGGACAGGTGACCCTGAACTGACCAACAAGGAGTTCCATCCCATAGACATCATATTCGGTGTAAAGCTGAGGGATCACAAGGGTTAAATTCTCTTCTTCAACAACCAGTGTCTGAGGAGGACTCTGTCCGTTTTTCCTTCAATCCCAATCTGTGCATTCCTGAATCCAGTTCCAGAATCTGGCTCCTGAATCCGTTTCCTGGCTGCTGGTGAGTCCAAATGAGCCTTCCTCCCGTGCCTTCTCACAGCACCAGTAGTGACAGTGACATGAATGCCATTGCGGGGCAGTTGGGTTTCGTATTGGCATTATATATATTTCATTTTATTATTATTATTTTAATTAAAGCAGTTTTAGTTTTCTTTTGCAGTCCATAAGCCTCTCCCTCATTCCCTTTCTATTCCCCTTTGGGAAGGGAGTGAGTTAATAGAGAGCATCTGCCATTTATCTAGTGGGTGGCCTAACCCCAACCCTTGACAAACAGAAAACATCAAAGACATCATCATTTCAGGGAATCATTAATCACATAATAATGGATGTTCATTAACCTGTCATTCCTGAGACTAAGTTTATTCCTGCTTACAAAAAAAACCCAAAACCACCCCACAACCTCTCCTCTCTCCCACAAACTGCATCATAAATGCACCAAAAACTCATGGCCTCTGAAACTAAAGTGCAGATTTACTGAAACATGAGAAAACGTGAAACACACAATTCATTTGCCATAGGGAAAATCTAACCGAGATTAGGGAAAAGAAGATGTTAGCAAAAAGTATCGCCTTCAGAGAAAAACAAAAACAAGAACAAGGAGACAAATCAAGACTGATCAAGGGTAGTGAGTCCTAGGATTTATGCAGTCTCCATTTTGATATCTCTGGATTCTTTGATGATCAGATATGCCCACACCTTAATAAGAAAAAAAAATTGCATTTTACCAGAACACCTCTTTTATATATATGTAAGTATTTCCTGCCAAAAGTAATACATTTACAAGTAATAACGTGCTTTAAAAAACAAAAAATATGAACAAAGAAACAAAAAAATTTCTAACGACTCACGCAAACAAAAAGCAGATAATACAGAAGCATCAATCCACTTTGTTGATTTATCTTTATAGCTAAAACCATGTCTAGAACTCTTCCTCACACTTTAACTTGGTAATGTTTAATGTTTCAGTGGGAATTTATTGATCTTCAAAATGAGAGAAGGGCACTACATAGTTTAAAAACTCAGGTGTTAATAACAAAGCACAAGCAAACTTTTTTTTTTTAACCAACACATATACAGGCAAAAAAAAACCCCAAAACCTTAGAAAAGACAGGCAAATAAAGAAAAAGGAAGGCTTGATATTACTTTGGACATAGTTTTGGTCTGGGGAATATGAGATGCTAAAGTTTTTGTCTAGGGACAGAAAAACCAAGACAATCCCTCTTCTCCCAAGGTGTTTACAATTGAAAAATCCTGCATCTGACGTCTGTAAATCCCTTTCTAAACTAATGGCAAGTTATATAGTTTCAGCCAGATGACAGGTATTATAACAACACCACACTGACAAGACTCACACTTTCTATAAAATACCAGACTCCTTATTAACCTAAGCCTGAATAATTAATTTAAAATACAAAGTACAGAAATAAATTTCTTTTCACCATCAACAGACACTGCAACTGGTACAAAATAGGAAAAAAAAGAGGGAGCCTTATGCAGAGGTTGAAATAATAATACTTTGTAAAATTGATTTTTGAGAGTACAAAATATAACATGAACTAATAAAGTGGTAGAAGGTTTCTGAACATTTTATTCTACAGGAACTGTTTTCCTCTATAACAGTAATAGGGCTTTTTCGATATTATTTTGGCTATCACATTTATATTGGAGGTTCATATAATTTATGCCTTGTGTTTTTCGTTCTCCTTCTTCATGAATACCCTATGATATTTATGAAATTCTGTGATTACAGCTTACAGCAGAGACATCTTAAGCTAATTATCTAGCATCTATATCAGTAGCTTCTTTGCTGTATCACTCTTAAACTCGGCTGAAAATTATGCAGCCTCCCTCTCATCCTGTTGAAGATTCCTCAAATTTGGAGCACTTTCAAAATTTAACAAGCATTGTGTAGACTAGGAAACATACAATGCTTTATTATTGTTAGAATCATATTCCAGTGTTCATACCATACTTTGCAGGCAAGATTTACTATTTTAACTTCTCTTAAATAAGGAATCAAAATTTAAATATAAAATTCACTCAAATTAAAAAAAAAACCTGCTACTAAAAATTTGACTTAGCAACCAAAACCAAAAAAGTCTTAATTATTTCTGCAAATTACATTCAAGTGGTTTTTATATCTGTTCCCTAACAGAGAAAGCAATAACAAAGCTTAATCCTGCTTCAAACATTACCATGACACCAGAAGGAAAACTGATCACATCTGATGAGATCTACACTTCCATCTAAATGTAGTTCAGTAGCAAAACTCACTTAGGCAAGTTCTGAGCCTATTTCTCCTGTAATTTCTCAGCAGG
>NW_010429636.1:11541-29219 GCF_000710305.1 Buceros rhinoceros silvestris
AGCGGGAATCAACATCAGAAATACTTTGATGATATTTCTGCAGAATTACCTGCTATAGGCAGTTCCTTTCTTAGCCTCTAGACAAAATAAAATAGATTAACGCATACTCAGAAACGTAATTCCAAAGGAGTGAACTACGTCCTGCACCTTTGTGGGAATCTATGCGTTCCTAGCTTTTTCACAGATATGAATTAGGTTGTTGCGTTTTTCTAAACAAGCAAAAAGGTAGAAAGCTTCCCATGGTTTCAGCAGCAGTTATCCTTTGGGGATTTTTTCATGTATCTTTCTTTTACTACCATCCTTTTATGACCAATTCTGCAGTTAGTCTCATTGCCAAAAATAATTTTAAAAGCTCTCCTCACCCCTGAGAAGAAATCCCAGGCAGTGGATGGCACACAGAGCCTCTGGCACCGGAACTCCTTGTGCCAAGCACTGTTCCATCAACGAATTCCTCTAATCCTGAAAAAGTCACTCCCTGCCCCATCTCAGTCTGGCTGTCTCTGTATTGACTCAAATGGTGATTGCATCCTCTCAACTGCACCTTCAAACCGGGATTCCACTTTTCTCCCGCAGCTTTCCCTGCAGTAATAGCTGAGAAAGGATTAATCCTTTAAGATCAGCTGCACTGACTTAGTGATTTAATTCTCCAAAATCAAGCAAAACTACAGCTATTATTACCTGCCTTCTTTAAGTCATGTTTTCATAATTTTGATTCGTACAATGACATTAAAATAAACATAGCTCACAGGTATGGTAAAAGTCACAAACCTTCCACTCAGCCCACTCCCTCTCACTGTTCTCTTGCACAGAGGGAAGGAGGGGGAGGAGGAGGAGGAGAGCCCACAGGGAGTACAGCCATCAGAAGCGCTACGATTAGTGTCCCACCAAGAAGGGGAATACCAGTACGATCTGCACCCCTCCCCACAGTACTGGGGGCCAAGGGCTCTGCTCTGCCCAAGGAAGGGTGTCATCAGGCTCCCCCACGCTCACTCAAGACCAGCACTGTACCCGGCGCAGCACCTCTGCTGCTACAGACTTTGAGGACTTACCTGATCCAAAAGTATATAAAAACCTCAGAGAATTAAGAGATTACATTTGGCCCCCATTTTGGAACAATAATAAGAATTTGGCATTTCTCCAAAAACTCAGACATCGTAGAGTTAGAAATAAGTTCTGAGTGACATTCACTTTTCTTGAATTATTTAAAAGTAGATTTTAGAAGTATCATAATTTTTTCCCTTTAGATGCACCCGTATAAACCCAAAACAATCCTTTGACTAAATTACTAGGAAAATTTGTTCTGTCATGGCAGGACATCTCCAACATTTAACTTGATATTCCATCCCATTGACTGTATTTAAACAGATATTTTACACACTGAGAAAATTCTCAGAGAATACAAAACTCTTTTTCCTTCCTAGGTACACACAGCTACACATGACTACCACCAGTAATATGTATTGGCATTATTCTGGAGGTTGTACAACTCCTTGTAACCGAAGCTTCGTTCTTGTCTGTAGAGTTGTTTCGAACATGAACGAGATTTGAGGGACCCTTATGCAGATCCTAATTATCTAAGTTCTACAAAGTGTGAAAATAAATATTAAGTGAACATCAAAATAAATGCAAGTTCTCAGTGTTAATCGCTGAGAAAATCTGGAAGGTGAGGTGACCACCAACATCAAAAAGTATCTGGCTTTTCACCTCGTACTGTATTTAGCTGGAATTTTTGAAACTTCAAATTCACAAAAGAGACAAGTAACACATTAATTTTAAACAAAAAGCCCTATATAGGAACAAAATACTAATATAAATTTGTGTAACAATTTATGTCTTTTTTCCTTTTCTTTGTGCAGTCTGATGCTTTCATTTATAACTAGTCAAAACATTATTTAATACGACGTAATTCCAAAGTGCAATTGCACAACCTTAGGAAGTTATTTAGGATAGTCTCCGTCATTGAGAGGCAAGTTAGAAAAACAATGAAAAATCCTAACTTGTTATTGGAATTAATTTCAAACTTGATGTTACTCTTGAGTTATATTCTACTGTATGGATTTGCTAAGAAATATGTAACCATTGTCAAGGCCACTGCTAGACACAATGAGAAGCAACCATAAACACAGTTTTATTCTGTTAGTCGAAGCATCTCTAAGCAACTCAGAAGTGACACAAGGATGAGGGAGACTCCGGGTGTTGAAAAAACAAAACAAAACAGCTGACAAAAACTAAAGCAAAACAAAACACTCTTGACCAGAACAACCAGGATACTCGTGCTATGTTCTCTAGGAAGTAAATGGATGAATAAATGATGAAACATTGTGGGAAAATAGACTATTATTTTTGGATTCAACAATAGACAAGAAATACTGGCCAAAACTTTTTTTTTTTACTAAAAAACATTCTGAAATCACAAAGATTAGATATTTTCCCAGTTTAAAAAGACCCTCAGCAATGTCTACTCTTACTAGTGGCACAATGAAATTTGAGACACAAATCATGTGTTGTTTTGTATTTTTCCCATGGCTAGCTCAGCATGGCTCCATTTTTGATTGACCTCTGGGCGCTCTCCTACTAGAAATGACTGCTAGTAATGAAACAATTCAAAAAATAGCCCTACTTCTAAATACACCATCACCGAGTTGTCAGAAGCCCAGGTCTGTACCTGAGTTTTGATGCTTGAACCTCGAAAGTAAATAAAAAAAAAAAAAGAACAAATGCCTATAGCATAATTGAAACATCTAGCCAGAATTTTCTAGTTCTGTTTGTAGGAACTGTAAATATGTTTGCTGGGTTTTTTTCAGAAATGTTGTTCAGGGGTAGAGAAAAATAACTTTCTCAAATTGGCTTTTAGCTTTGAAAAGCTCACAGGTTCCATCTGTCAGAGAAACATTAAGAAAGAGCAAAAGCAGCTTACAGGTTAAGATGCAAAGGTATATTCAGAAGGATTTTCAAAATAAGCAAACTGAAAACACTTAAGAACACACTGGGTGTTGTGAAATACATTCAAAAGAACCATTTCAAACCATTTTCAAAGTTTTTAAAATAATTTAAATTTATTTCTTTCCTCTCACCAGGCTGATCTGAAGCAGCTTTTCTCCTGTTCCCTCCTTGCTCTGATCAGAATGTTTAATGCTTTATTTTATGTCTCCCTTTCAGATAATCCCTGGGACATACATTACCTGTTTCAAAGTTTTCCCCTCTGTTTCGTTATGTTTCAGCTTTCCAAAACCTCACAGTTATTTGACTGAGTCTAAAGGAATTCATAGCTATAAAATGATGGAGCCAATTTTTCTGGTCCAATGGCTACTAACCACAGAAGCAAATTAGCAAAGATGGACTAAGCCAAACTTTCCTGAAGCCAGGACAGAGTGCTCTTGAAGAACTCGTATTTCCAGGGCATTAGGATAGCTGCTTTCAGGTTTCTGGAAGGGGTTTGTGTTGGGATCTCACTAACCAGTCAGGGATATTGACTCAGGTAGATTCACCGGTTTCTGTAAATGGACAGGGAACAAGTGCTACAGACCAGAGATGGGTGAGCGATTCAAATCTGTTGACTACAGGTCAGAGGTAGATTCCAAAACAAGGAAGTTTCAGCTCAAATCAGGACACACAGCTAAATGCTTGTTAGGTTTGTTAGGTTTATCTCTGGCCAGGCACTGAAATAATTTCAAAGGATCAGACACTTCAGCACAAAGCAGCAGACAACATCCCTCACTATGATGCACCACCACCTTTCAAATATTGTTAATGTATTTTATGTACCTTACATATTATTTTCCCCTAATTAGAGCTAATACTTTAATAAACATAGGGCAGGAGCACATTGTTCCTTAAGCACCTTCCCTTACCTGCAAGGATCTTCCCTCTTTCCCATGGCAGCTTTGTTTCTATAAAAGCCTTTGATTAAGGGGAACTGTCTAATGCCTTCTGGAAATCCTGCATCAAGCAGGTCAAAGCTGGTTTGCCAAGGATGAATTCCCTTATAAAAACACTCCTCCCTGGTGTATTGCATTTAGCAATGTGTTCGCCCATTCATTGCTACGGATTCTCATTTGTCCCATACAGTCTTCATCTGTCACTGGCAGTGGTTCCCAGCTCTCCCCTGGAGCCCTGACATCAGCAAGAGGTTCTGAAGATTTACATGAGAAGCTTCACATCACAGTTGGTGATTGATCTGAGCTGCTTCATCTCCAAGTTACTTAAAAACTCTGCAGTGATTAGTATCTGGACTTGTGTATTTATTAACATGGAATTTGCCTGTTTTTCTGTAACAACTTCTGCCAAGCCCTTCGATTACATCTTCTGATAACACTTTCATAGAGGTGGGTGTGAGGAACAAATAGAAATAAATTCACAGCCTAATTTATTTACTAGTTTCTCCAACTCTTAATTGTCTCCACTGGCATTTCTACAAAGATCAAAACAAATGTAACTGAGATTACCTACCTCACTTCTCTGAGGCCAATATTTATTTGAGCACAACCTGATTCCTAGTTCAGTAAGTTACTAATTCTTCATAAAAAGTACATGTTTATAGATAAAACCAAAACCTTATGGAAAACTATCACGTACAAGAACAAAATCTGTAAGAAAGGATAGGCCATAAACAAATTCTTTCTGATCTGTATTGTCATCCACTGGATGTCAACACTAAACTAGGAAGTAAATTCTTTGCTCTGCATTTAGTAACATGATGAAAATCCACGCAATTCATTCATACCCTGTAGTGGCATTTTATCTTCCATCATTTGTCTGTTCTACGTAAACTTACTGTCCTACTTGGCCTGTGAATAGCTTAAACCACAGGATATCTTGAGAAAATGCAACCCAGGTATTGTGTGAGCAAAATTTTCAGATATAGCTAATGATTTTGGTTGTTCAAGCTAAAGGACACAGAAAGGACTACTTTTCAGGCGGCAGGCATTTAACTTCTTACAGCCTTTTTCAGACATCTTAAACTAACCTCTCAGACACTAGACTTACCATTTACTTCCCAAAATGTCAGCCTCAGTACTGCAGATAGCTTAATGCCCAAAAAAGACTTTTTGCTTTCTAAAGCAGCTCAGATTAGAGTTATGTAATATAGCAGATAACCACGAGCACTTGGGGAACCGAAAGGCTTTATAATGTTTCAGTACAGCGAATTTTGTTTGCAATTGACACAACTCTGTAGTTTCTTTCACTCTGTGCAAATAACTGTTTTCTCCCATTCTGCAGCCAAATCAAGGTCATTTAGCAGCTTTCTGAAGGCTGTTTTTGCCAGTATGTGCCTGATATAGTAAAAATTGTCATCATCATCTAGATATCAAAACAGGTATTCTGCATTAAAAAGAGACAAAGAAAGGAAATTAGATGCAAAATGAAAGAATACACATTGTACATAATTGTTTTTAATCGGAAGCCAAGTCATGAATGTATCCGTGGACGCCAGGCTCAGAATCAGGCTGAGTTTCAAATATTAAACTTGATTTGGGATTCTTTGGAGTAACAGGAACACAAAAAAACAAATATAAGAAAACCGATCAACTGAAAACGGAAACCTTGTTTTCAAGATTTGTTAAAAAAATCAAGAGAAATCAAATTCAAGCCACAGGCTGAACTGAACTTAGCTGAAAAGCCAAATAGAGATAATAGATTTTTAAAGTTTTGCAAGACAAATTACTACACGATCCTTTACTCTGCCCCTTGGGACATTCTGCAGCCAGGAGGTTTTTATATCATGTTATAGCTGAAATGAAGATAACTGCTCCCTAAACTAGATTCCACCATACATCATTCCCAAAGACAAAGAAATTACAGAGGTGAAGAACCCGAAAGAAAGCAGCATCTTACTAGCTCACGGGCCAAGCATACCTGGCAGAATGACCAAGCTGTTTTACGTCTAGGGGACAGAGAGGACAGAGGTACAGAGCTCCAGCCACTGAGAAAATGTCCCAAGAGTATCAAGCACAGAGTTTCTTTTTGCGAAAGACTGAAAATCCCCCCCGTGCTGGGAGCTCCTTTCCAGTATTGCATGAGGAGGAAAGGGATGCTAAGTTCGTACCCCACCAATCTGTCACCTCCATTGACACCTGAGCTGAGAATTCCCTAGTGTCCATCCAGGCTTACAGCCTGACAAAAGCATATTCTTGGCAATCAACTCACACCTTGAAATCGGGAAACACGCGCTCTTTTACAATCATGAAACGGCACTGCTTTTAGGCCTCTGGTCTATAAAATTCAATTACTCTGGTACACTGCAGTCTTAAATAAAAGGAACGCGTATCTTCTGTTTTTATAGGAAATCATGTTACAGGATACAGTATTAATTATCTGTACCAAAATGTAATAAGAAATCAAATCAAAAGATTATACACAGGTCTGAAAAAAGAACTAATTACAGCAAAACCTTGATATTTTTACTTGTACTCTCAGTCAGGGAAAATGGATATTCATCATGAGTATACTTCTGGCAGGTTATTCAGACAGAAGAAATATTCACAGAAGAAACTTTGAAATAATTAATACACAAAGGACCTTTCTGATGATTCATAAATATGCTCGACTCCAAAGATGCTACATTCAGATTTAACAGCAGGATACCAGACCAACGCAAGCAGCAAAACCTTATACCAGACACTAGAGTGCTGCTGCTTTTAACGGTAGCAGACAATACGTGTGCACATACCTGTACAGCACAGGACACAGAATGACCTGATTCCCATACATAGCATCAGCACTAGTTGTTTTTAGTTATACAATCTAAAGACGATTTCATCTGTGCTATTAGTTATGAACAGTTTTCAGAGTTTGATATACAGGGCTATATACAATTAACTCCGTTGGCACAAAGCAGTCATTGGCAAACAACTTAATGGAAGGGTCTGGTTTCTCCTTATCATCAATTAAGATATATAATTTCCTCCAATAAGGGAATCCTGTTGTTCTCACCACTTTTCAAGATAAACACGTTCAAGACAGCACACTAATGGCTTCCTCAGCACAATTAAATCTTGTGTATTGGTTTTACAATTCTCTAAAACCACTTCCCCTCTGGGTTGCATTCATACTGATCAATATTGTCCTCTGAGTGAGGAACCCTTCTTGTATCCGTGCTTTCAAGGTCTCCGCTGTGACTGTTCAGGCTATGCTATAACCATACCGGCTAAAGTAGATTCTTATGCTATAGACTGCTCTCTGCAGTGGTGGTTTCCTGCTACCACACACCAGAAAGCGTGGTATGATACTTTCTCAGCTATTATTATCAGTAACTAATTACAGCAAAGCTATTAAAAACAGTTTGAATTTGTCTCTTTCTGGTTCATAATGGAGATGTTACTATTAAAGCAATATCATGCAAGACTGGGGCCACACTTCCCTTCTGCCTGCTCTTTGGTACCTCTTGAGGCATTAGAAAATAGGACACGTGATGATTGCCCAAGTGCATAAGGAGAACGGAAAAGGGTACTTCTATCCCTAAATGGCAGCATATTTCACGTACAATAAAGAAGTATCTTTCAGACTGGAGGTTATACTTCCTGCCTCAATGAGCTGTTGAGAGAGGGAAATGAAAGATAAGGCAGAAGCATCTACTCATGTGCTCTTCAGTGGGCTGCAAACAATCCACAAAGACCGAAGTTCCAGTCCCAAAACTCTGTTCACGTCATTTTCTACTTGTGCCACTGCGCACTCCAACTTGCGCTCCCTCGCCAAAACACGGGTGTTCCTGGCATGCTACCAAGGAGGAGCTCTCCTGGGACTGCCCTAGCTGGGACAGCCTGGGCAGGCAGCTGCTCCATGGTCTAAAAGAGGTGCAAGCAAATGCTGAGTTAGCAGGCAGAAGTGGGTTTGGTCCTTTCAAATTTGCTTCCTACTCTAAGTAATATGCATCATCCTCACCATGAAGGTTTGTTTATGTTCTTCCTATTGCATGGTACTACTTTCTAATCTCTGATGATACTACTGGTACTAGAAAGCCAAAGGGAGCACCAGGTTTTAGTCATTTACAGTGTATTTATTTGTCTGATGAGTATCTAACTTAACCATAAAACACCACAACAACAAAAAGTTCAGTTTTTCCATACGTACAAGCACTTTGCTGCATAACTCTTCGACCAGTCATAGAAGAGTTGCTACACAGGCCATGTCCTCTGTGAGGAAAAAAATCCTAACTAACATAGATATCAGCCTCTATGAATAAAATTTCACAAAAGTCTCATTGGAGATGAGTTTTAGTAACGTGCACACAGATGCAGCATATTGGATACGTTCTTCAGCTTTTTTTTTTTATTCCTCCCGTGAGAGTCTAGCAAAAGCGGTGCTGATGGTCAGAGGAGAAACCCTGTAAATGGAGATTTCACCTCAGAGAGCTGTTGTGTGCATGACTTAATGCCAGATGAGTACTTACAGCAAGGTAGCACAGATATCTGCTGCCTGCTATTTCTTCTCCCTCCTAGATTACTTTCTTCAGAGCCATTTGTGTTTTGTGATTATAGGAAAAAATATACTAAATGAAGGTATATTGTCTGGAAAAAAAAGGAAGTAACCCAGTCACTATTTCTGTGTGTTGCTTGACGGTCAGAACTTTACAACTAATTTGTGACTGTCTGATTCAATCAGTCTGCAAAAAGGGAAAAAAAAAGGTTTATTGAAACATTTAAAACTTCTTTTTCACTGAGCCAAGTGCATCATAAAGAGAAAAAAATTTAATATCTACAGCAAAATAAAACAAAAAATGTCGGTATATAGGCATTGCTACATTCACTTCTCAAAATCACAAGTCTCATGCCAGGTTCTATCAAGTTTTTCTGATCTGCAACAACCTTTAATGTTTTCACTGTTAAATGGAAACAAATTAAATCAAGTGATTTTACGTGATAAAGCAGTTACAGATCATTTTACAGCATAGACATTTTCCACGATTTTGATTCCAGTTTTGAAAAGGGGAGTGTAAAAAAGGAAAGAGGACACTTCAGATCTTCCTGATTATCCCATTCATCTTCTTTATACTTGAGTTCTAAATTAGGCAGCTGCTCATACCTCTAATCATAACAATAAATCTAATTTCTGAACATAAACCATTCAAGAAGTATTGCAAGATCCTCTAAGAAACAAGTTTTCTTGAGCATTTTGTATTTTTTAAACCATGTATTATACATCAAAGTCAAAAAAGAAGAGTTAACAAAATCAATTTATGCAGTCTTCATCAATTATTAATGTGAACCAAGCACATCAAAGATTATTTTTCCTCCTCGCCATACACTCTGATTCCAGTTACCACCCATGGCACAACTCATTTTTGTACTGGATTTTGCTTTTTTACGCCCCTTTTCTTTTTTTCTTTTTTTTATACCTACTACGTAAGGAATTCCAGAAACGACAGCTGAGATAAAAGCTGAAATCTTTCACTTTTCAAATCTTTCTTTTCCTTTATTATTCTAAGAAGAAACAAATTACGCAGACCTTGAAATCAAGATGTTAAAAATAAGTGGCCTCCATAGTTCTTTTAAGTACATATACACTCGTGTGCACAAATTTTAAACCATAGCATGCAGTCTCGGAGAAATAGCAAGGTTTTTGTACTGTGCACACAAAAGAGATGTTTCAGCAGCTAATATTGATCTTGTGTAATAATAGCTATCATGCACATAACATCAGTTATTATTTGCTGTACAGTCAAACACTCTGTTGCAGTCAAAAAACGTCAAAATTTTCTTGGAAAATGGGAGAGAAAAACATCAAAATTCCATGATCTGGTGTTTCCCCTGCCCTCCTGTTGTTTTTGTTAATTAATCTTATTTAGTGTGCATCTGGAGGAAAAAAGAGAACAGATACAATCAAAACAATAATTTGATCTGTATCTAAACCAGCCAGAATCAAAACCATCAGGCACAGAAAGAATTAATGAGATGTTACATTTTGTTTGCAGAATTAACATGAAATTATTATCTGTGATCTTGAGCTAGACAAATATTCGCCACCGCTCTTTAGTGCAATATAACTTGAAGCGAAGCTTGAAAACTAGGTTTAGACATCTGTTATCATAAATATCCTTAAGAATTCCTTACAAATTTCCGGTTACTGTTTAGCTGTGCCTCTCCCCCCCACTCCCACCGAAACCCTCCCCCCCCGCTTTTTTTTTTTTTTTTTTTTTGTGTGTGTGGTGGTGGTATCCGGTTCCTTTTTCACTGGGCCCCTCCCCCCCCCCCCCCCCGAAACCCCCCCCCCGTCTTTTTTTTTTTTTTTCTCATAGTTTCTGTTCCCTTCTGGTCGATACTTAATCCAGCGGAGAAGGTATTGCACAGGAAGCTGTAGAGAACCGTTGGGTTGAATCCCATTTTCCAGCAGAGCCACCGTCCTGATGGGGCTTCCTAACCGCCAGAACTTCCTGAAGCAAATTCAGGCAACTCAGAGGCCCTTCACTCTGTCTCTTGGAGAAGCGAATGCTGCTCAGGCAGTCCAAATAAAGAAAACCACGTACTTGAAGTTATTTCTACAGCTGTATACCAATGTCTTGTTCTATTCGCTTGGTTTATAAAGACTCCATTTAAGGTTTTTACCCTGTAAGACTGTTGACCTCAAGGGCTTTTTATCAGTGGTTTTGTTTTTTGCTCTAGTTCCCAGAGCTGAGAGCTATCCCCATTTTTGATGAACTAGGATACCGCTCTGAAACCTGTCAGCATGATTTATCAGGCCACACCTGGAATAACGTGTTCAGTTTTGTCTCCTGCTAGACATAAAAAGATGTGGACAGGCTACAGAAGATCCATAGAAGGGTCACAAAGATGATCAAAAGACTGGCAAGCTGCCGTATGAGGAAAGACTGATAGAACTGGGTTTGTTCAGCCTTGAGAAAAGAAGGCTTAGGGGAGACCTTATCACTGTGTCCCACTATTTAAAGGGTGGCTGAAAGGAAGACAGCATTTGTTTGTACTTTAAATCCGGCTCCTGTATTCTTACATCATCTAGCACTTTCATGGACACACTAAATTAACTTTTCTTGGCTTTCTTTAGATAGTTTGGGGATAGAATTCACATTCACACCAGCTTGTTTTAGCTGCAACTTCTCTGACAGTATCAGTTCTTTTACTTTCTAAAAGATTCCTCCAAACATTGGAAAGCAAAAATTCAATTACACGCACACACACAAAAAAATTCATAGATATAGAGAAGCATTTGAAAAACCTCATTAGCAAGAAAGTATAAAAGAGTCACCAGTATATTAGAATATATGGCTATTAAGAAAAGTTCTTTCCTAATATAGAAAGAATACTTAAAGCAACATATAATTATGCTTTGAAAAAATATTCAATTTGATTTTCTAGGACCTGAGATTTCAGCATTCATATTATCTACTGACTTCATCACAGCTGGAAAGACTATCCTTTCCTGCAACCATTCTTAAGAACACGGACTCCCCTTCCAAGCAATCCAGGTGAAAGATCCTAGCAACGACAACATGCAGCTCCTTTGTTCGACATACAGTTTTGAGGTGGTTTTTTATTCTTTTTTAAGCAGCCTTGAAAACATTCTGTTCTCCCTCATTTATTCACAACAGTTCATTAGTGAGGTTTTTTTGAAGAACAAAACCAAATTACTGGCATATATAGGTCATGTGGTCTATAAAGTAGCATCAATTAAACACATTAAAACATTACTCCCTTCTTGTGAAAGAAAAAGAATCATTATTAGCTGTGCTTTGTGTTTTCTAGATTAATACAGTGTGTTTTCACCTTGAATAATGCATGACTGTTTGGATAAAACAAAAGAAATTAAAAGCATGCTTTTTGTGTCCCATACCCATGTGGTGTTTTGTAAGGAAATCCTACTACGTTTCATCCAACAAAAACTGAAATTAATCGTAAACCCACAGATATCTAAAATGCTGCCGCATTTACATGACTTTCGAAGGAGACAGTATTGTGGTTATTTGTGCTACTCTATTAATAGCTATAGGATTTGTACCATATTTCACCTATTAAAAAATGCACTTCTAAGAACTGAATTTCTGAGTACTGAGGCTTTTATTGTCCCTATTTCATGTATAGGTTGGCTTTCAGAAGAGATTTTTGTTCTTCCTAGCGTAGTAGAAACTGTTATCTTCTGAGACAGAAATGTATCCTGGGTCACGTGCCCGCGGTCTGTGGCCCTGCTGTACATGTGAGCACTGGCAAGGCAGAGCGTTGAAAATAAGTTTTCAGTAGAGTAGCATCCAAATGTCAGTCATGGGAGGGACCAGACTACAAAATCCAGGATTCAGAAGGTTTCCATAACACCTAGAGGATTCATAAGCCATCTGTACTTCAAGGACAAGTCTCCTGGAAAAGCATTAATGACATGAAAAAGCACATAGAAATGACACCCATGAGAAAATCCTGCAAATGGTACAACGGTACCGTTTGTAGCATTGGACTATGGTAAGAGTTCGTCTCTTAAATGAAATGTTCTGGAAGTAGAGACTCTAGCCAGCAGACCGCCTCTATTCTCACAATTCCTCGTTGCTTTTTGCTGAAATTTTATGTCGCCGTGTATAACAGTTTCATGTTTATGACATCCTGCATAAGCTGCTGAATTTCAGCAGAGCTTCTAAAGTCCTGCACTTTTAAACAAATGTCCTGTCTGATTGGAGTGTGACAGTGAATCAATCCTTCTACAGGAGAGGAAGTAGCATTTCTTCATGCATCTATAGTCACTCAGAAATTTGTTTCTCTACCTTAAGTAATACTGTGAGAAAAGGTGCCACCAACTGTTCACAACCCTATTGTAAAATTTTGATTTTAAAATATACTTTAAATAGAATGAAGATTTAACAGAATGGCCCAGAATGGTGAACCTTTCTGTTCACAAGCACATAAATATTAAGTTGTATTAGGAAGGCTTATACTTAAATTAAATATGTTAATATTTAATTAAGTTAAGCATAGCTTGAATCCTTTGTCCCAGTGATTTCAGCAGACTCTGGCATGCCTGCTACAAATCTAAAACCCACTTATATATACAGAAATTACTTTGTCAGGCAATAAACTTTTTATTTGTGCTTAAGCGCTTTGGTCCATCCAGCTTGCACCGACTCAACCTGACGTCTTTGGAGGAGCACAGCCCAGCCCCAGGTGCCCCCATGGACACATTTGCAACTTGCTCTTCCTGACAGGAGAACAAAGAGTAACTGATGCTGCTGCCGTCAGAAATGCTCTGCAGGACCCACTGAAAGATGCTGGGCTCTCAAAGCATTTCTTTCCATAGATTTGGAAGAATCCAGACGATTTCCACCCTGTTGTATTGCACTCGTCTTTTTGTGGAATGACAAAGGACCACCCACCCCACCTCCACATGCAGATTGGCACCCCACAGCTCCAAACCACCACCAGGATCATCTTGGACTTCAGTCTGGGCTCCACTGAGATGACTGCAAGTCACAGCAGCAGATGTGTGCCACCGCAGCTGCCCTGCTGGGATGTGCGCTCTCTGGCCTAACTCAGATTAAATGGTTGTCTGCTCTAGGAAGCTCTGAAACACATATAACCCAAGGTAACCAGAAAAGGTTAGGTGATATTATTCTGTAGTTCCTGAGGAGGCAATAAGAGATACACAGCAAATCTTCAATTTTCCAGGCTGCCTTTTTTTTTTATTATTATTGTTTTTAATTTTGAACATACTCTAGAGTTTCTCACAGCTTTTTTTACATTACTTAATAGCAGGTTCAAGTTATCTTACTGGATTCGGGTATCCACAGCCTGATGCATGCCTACCTATCCCAAAATGAGATGTGCATTCAATCATGCACTTTGTAAGACATGTTTATGCTCTCACATAATTTGTACAACTTATTATCAGGCTTACTGTTAGAGACAACAGAAAAACAGTTCAACTGAGTAAATAATTCATTTCCCCTTTATTCTGAGAGGGAGGAATACCAAGAAGAATATGAAAAAGGTGATAAGCGTGTATTACCAATTTTAAATATTAAAGGAATTTATTCAAGGACTTTGAAATGTCAGAGACATGAAGCTGTGAAATTATTATTTTGATACTATATTCAGTAAAATATAGGGTGCATTAGCGCCTTGACATTTCCCAAGCAATTACATTCCAGCATTCTATGTCAATGGGGTAACTGTTCAAAAAATATCATTTACAGGTTTTTGTTTCTTTTGGGTATTTCTAAATGAGAAGGCTATTAACAGCTTTGTCTCCCAAACTCCATAATGGTCAAATATATTACACATCTTGATTAAATGCATGCTTTCTCAAATGTATAGCATTCTTAAGGAGAAACATTTTTTTGTGTATTTCCCAGTTTTTTTCACCAAATTTTCAGCCACTAATTTGAAAAAGAAAATAGAAGTAGAAGGCCTTTTTTGAACACACTAGACAATAAAGAAAAATGGAAAATTAATATATATTGAAAATATTTTGAGGAAATATCTTTTCACTGGTTACAGTGATGTTGTTTCAGAATACGTAAAATGAATGAAAAAGGTAAAAAAAAAAGAACAGAACTAATCTCACTTGCAGGATCTGCCTTAGTAAGACAGAGAGGTGGTACAGGCAGACTTCGAAACCAACAGTCCTTCAAACGGCCACAGCACAGCCACAGCACAACTACTCCTGTGCCTGCAGCTCCACACCCCAGCGAAGACTCGTTACGTCTCACCCGGTCAGTGAAGCACCCTTAGGGCCCGGCTGGCCGCCCTGGGAGGCTGTGAGCTCTGTGGGTGCGAGTCCCTGCGGCACCCAGCCCTGTGCAGCCACTGACACCCCCGCCAGGAACCAGCCCACCCCAGTTAGCCTGTGATCCCCTTAGCTGACCCGTAGTGGTGACCACACACTGAGACATCTCTGTGCTTCAGTCTGCAGCTTCTGGTTCCCAGGCTGCTAGAGTTTTTCTGCCTCATGCTTTTGTTGTACCTGACTTGTTTCCTTGACATCTTGCTCTCCTAGTTATGGATTTGAGTAATACAGGAAAAAATTAGACTTATTGTAAGCTATTTCCAAATAGCATAAGTGTACTTCTATTGTGTGGTTGTATAATTTATTATGAAAGTGATTAATATATTCCATATGCATTTCCTCCTAATAACTACTTAGTGATTGATTCACAACACTCTCACAGTGTTTTCCTGCAAAACTCAAGAGGAACAGCAGGGAAATTGACTGTTGCAACTGAGCCCTGTAACATGTAATCAGCTAGAACTGCTTTGCCTTTCACTTAAGCAATAAGTAAAAACAATACTGTGTAATAAGTTATGCCCACTGTGTTGCCAGGCACTGTACTAATGATTATGCTTACCATATGTGTGAATTATTACACCCTAACTCAGATCCTGCAGTGCCTTTTAAGAACAAGTGGGAAAAAATTGCAAATTAAAGGAAATTCTTTACACAAAAATACTGACTTTGTTAAAAAACGTAAACCCATGAAACAGCAAAACCCCCCCTAAAATGCTAACACTTCTTCTATTTTATGTAAAATACATAGAATGCAATAGCATGATAATTCAAATACCTACTAGCAGCATTTAATAATGGCTCTCAGTCTAGGATCCCACTCTCCTAGCCACAACCAATGCATGTAAGACCTTGTCATCTCTACCCCAACATTTTCATCCAAGAAACTATCTTAAGATAAAAACAACCCCCCCCCACATTTCCAGTGAACACAGCACAGCAAATAAGGATGTGTTTTATTTGCTCAGTTGGAGCCATTAGCTTCTGTTGCTTCAACTGCCCAGATTTCACTGAAAGAAAAGTTAGAGAGGTGGGAGACAATAGTCAAGGTGCGACCGATGCTTTTGAGGTAGAGCAGAGCCCATTCTACCCTTCGGTACTCACATACATAACTCTGAGACTTGCAGGGAAAGCTTTCCCTCTGTCTTTAAGCGATCTCCTCTACGCTCTAATTAATAAAGTTAAGGGCAGGTTTTATTAATCTCTATAACAACTGACTAGAGCAGTGAAGCAATTGTAGAGAGAGTCACCACAAAGAGAAAAAACAGGGAAGACTTCATCACTTCTGAGCAAAACAAAACCAAATTAAACCCCCACTCTTCCTGCACCACACTCGATTAGTTCAGGCACACAAAAAAAAAAAAAAAAAAAAAAAAAAAAAAAAAAAAAAACCCAAAAACCAATAAAAACAACAGAAACCCACAAACCAAAAACGATTGCCCAGACAGAAAAATCTCCCTTGCCATTTTTATTAAAATGGAGTTCTGGTGCCAAATGAGGGTGTGTAAATGCAATGGAAATGAGGCCTGAGTGGAGAGGCACTTGGGAGATCCGTGCGCGAGTGAAAGACAGTCATGTGCTGCATCGAAGAGAAGGGCATCACACGTTATGCATGTCACCCTTCCATACAAGCAGATGAAAACTGCTTAAAAACCTGAAAAGCTTTCTTCTTAAATAACAGGCAGGTAAATGGTATGTTTCGGTTTATGACTACTGAGGTTTTCTGAAAGACAGGAAACCAGTCAAATCCACAGATTGTGTGGAAGAATCAATTCTTAAATACCACCACATG
The DNA here is from genome assembly GCF_000710305.1 of Buceros rhinoceros silvestris. Lineage (NCBI taxonomy): Eukaryota > Metazoa > Chordata > Aves > Bucerotiformes > Bucerotidae > Buceros > Buceros rhinoceros. Next base: position 28,043 of record NW_010429636.1, read on the forward strand.
AAAGACTAAAAGGAAATCAAGACCATATCTTTCCAGATGACATCTACAGAGTCTTTTGGAAATAGTCTGAAACTGCAGAAACAGCGAGTGTGTCCACACTGTGATCATCTGGTTTGTAAGAGCAAAGCAGAGCTCCTCCCTCAGGGAAAAGCGTGACTTCACAGCACTGGGGAAAAAAGGTCGGGTTTAGACCTGCAAGAGGACTCTGTTTGCAGGAGATTTCTGTCTGCACATGCAATTGTTGAAAATTACATAAAATTACATAATAATTACATAAAATTACATAATAATTACATAAAATTACATAAAGACTGCTACTGATATATTGCAAAAACCATTAAGGCTGCCCATTTCTTTGCATCTAAACTGCAAACTAGAATATGATTCAGTTAAGCACATGCTCACAAATGATCATTATCACGCTGCAGTACGGAATCCTTTGAGAAGCAGGTAAGAATGCAAGAGCAATAAAGCAAACTTTTCTTACAAAGAAACAATAACAGCACAATACATCTACTTGCTTAGGAAGCATCAAACAATACAAATTAAAGTGAGGTTGGTTTCAATTCATTTTTGTCTCAAATGTTTTATATATTTAATCACAAAAAATACATGTTGTACTATATGAGCTAAACTAACTGAAAATACAAAAAAATAGAAAGTGTTCTCAAAATATCCAGAAAGGACAAACAACAGGGGAGTTATGAAGTAACTTTAACAAAATATTTATGCAGAAAAGACCATGAAATACTGAGTTGATCGAATACAATGGATGCAGATTAATAAATTACTTAACTGTAACTGAAAATAAGTTATTTCTCTGACAATAGAGAAAACAAAACATTTGCTTCTCTGTCAACAGAAAAAACACATTTGTATTTGTTGAAGACGTAAAGAAATTATCTTTTGGTCGAACACGCTGCAAAACACAGAGAACCAAATGTTCTCCAGAATGTTCAGTTCTTGCAATAAAACAAAAAATTATCTTCTGAGGGGAAAAAAAAGAGAGGGGAATACTTACTACACACTAAGATGCAGAAGAACAGAGCAGCTATCCTGAAGATGGAAAGCTCGTGAATGTATCCAGTAACGATCAACAGATTTCCTTTAATAGAAGACCTCTAGCTAATGGCAAAAAGCAGAAGTTGGCTGATGAAATCAAGTCATCTTCAGCAGG
>NW_010429636.1:29293-41755 GCF_000710305.1 Buceros rhinoceros silvestris
AGCAGGAGGCCTGTGTAAAGCATGAAACAGCCTTCATACTATTGAAAACTAAGTATAACTAATGATAGCAATAAAAGATTTCCTCTGTGTGCTTTTTGTCGTTCTCATCATGAACTTGTTTCCTACTTTGAGTAAACACTCTGATTTTGGCAATGGACGGATATCTCTAAATGTCCTTCCTGTAGCTATTTATCATAAGTGCCTCTTAAAACTAAGATAGGCTTCATAAACTGTCCTTAAGTGTTTAGTTCAGGTATGTGCTTAAAATTGGTAGAGGTAATTCTAACCAAATTTCTTTTGCTGTCAAGTATTTATTTTAATGTGCACACCTTTGTTTTACAGTGTAGAATATATCCGTCATTTTAATTGAGTTCATGAGGAGTTAAGGGTTCCCCATGACTTTAAAGATGAAATGTATATCACATAGGAAGTTAGTTACACATCCTTGCCCGTGTGGCTCTACCAGAACACACTGTCTCCAACACACTAAGCAGCTGCACCAACTCCTCCAGCACCACGTGCTTCACACCTTGTAAGAGCCTCACTGCCCACGTTCAAGAGCACTTCTACGTGTTTTCCCTGGAGCGGTTTTGTCACATAGCATGGTCAAGCAGCAGGAGAATCTAAATAGATTCCTTGCCATCAAGAAAACTTAACACACACACAAAAAAAAAAAAAAAGGGGCGGGGAGGGGGTGCGGCAGGGTGGGAAGGAATGAAAAGAAGGAGGATACTGCTTGCTTTTTACTGCTGGATATTCTTCTTGAAAACCACCACAAGATTTGTCTCCTGTTTGTCTAGGGTTTATTTTTCCCTAGTCTCTTCCTATTTCTAAAACGGAGTACTTATTATGCTTTAATAGCTTACGAATGAATAGACAGTCATCTTTTTGTTCCTCATTTTCAGCTGCTGATATAGGTTTTCCACAATAGGGAGTTGTAGATGTGAAGTTTTGTAGTTGTGTAGTTTTCTTGTTTTAGACAGAGCACTTTGAAAATACGCCATTTACATAGTAATGCTTTTTAGCTCCAAAGCCACAGAATTGGACATCAGGTTGTTAAATGGTATAAAACAAACTTCATCGCAAATGTGCCAGCTCACAGAGTAGGGAACCTGCCAGAAAACCATTTCCTAATCCTTTTGGAAGGATCTTCTGAAACTAAATATTCCTGGCCACTGAGTTTGTAGAATGGAGACAAGGAGCTCTAAATCATTAAGTAAATGAAGTTCATGTTTTCTTGGGAAGGACATAAAAAGCCCTCTAGTACTCTAAACAAAATATCTTCAGGGTGCATTTTTGAAACACCTCCAGCAGTGCAGTTTCAAGTGCTTAGAGCCATTGAAGTTAAATAAAAGGAGCCCAATAAGAGCAGTTGTTCCTGTCTTGGATTAAAGAAGGTGAAATATTCAATGTATTGTCAAAACAATTGAAGTCTCTTTTCTTATAATTTTCTGTATGAATTAGCACAATCTCACTTTGCAATGAAATCAAAATCCTATAAAAATAAACAAAATTTTGTTACGTAAAGCTTCTGTTGCTGGAAAAAACTTTGATCGAATCTTACTTTTGGAATGTCTCTAATTCTTTTGCAATTGGCAGGAAAACGAGAAGAAAGAAGTGTTTATTCCAGCAAAGCATGCAAGATCACACACCCAGCATCCTTCTTTCTACAACAGAGTACTTGCATTAAAAGAAACCAGTATCTTTGTAACTTGTTAGGAGGAAGAATTATTTTTAAAAATCTCTTCTTCCCTAACAACTATTAAGATCTTTTGGGGCAAAACTAGCAAAAAATTTTACCTCTAAGAGGTGAAACATTAAAGTCAGTTCTCAAAACATACTTTTTTAATAACAATGTTGAAGAAGAGGCTAGAGTTTGAAATAGAATTATATTTCTTCTCCTCACCACCCCATCTTGTCAGCTGTTATTTCTTTTCTATAAAGCAATAGAGTTTTCAGGAAGATTGAGACTTTGTAACAATTCTCCTTCTGTAAGCTTACTTGGAAGATTCCTTTATTTCCTTACTTGAGTAATAATCTTGCACATGACATATGAATTTAGAAAGTCGCAAGGTCAAAATGCTCTAGACATCCAACAATCTGAAAACAACAACAAAACCTGAATCTCTTATTCTTCATTGTTTTTATTCGTCAAATTTATTCCTGAATTTTATGCTGAATTTAAAACTTTTCACCATGTTAAAATCCAGCACTGACACTAAAATCCTTTGTTCAGAATCTTAGAAACAAAAACTCATCATAAGCTAGACAAATTAATCGATTTATGTAACACATCAAAAATGGCAACAAATATAAAGAAAAGCACTGGGGAGTATCCTTTTTTTCCCATCAGTGAATACCGAATAAGAAAGACAAAGAATCTGAACAAAAATAAAATTTGGCAGCAGTTAAGGCCTGACATTTAAGAAACTCCACATGCTAACCCCACAGCAGTATGAGAAATACTATTTCTGTACTCATCTGAAAATAAGTTAAGGAAGACAGAAATAGCAATTTAATGAGAAGAAATCAGATACGAATACTGAAATAGTCACAGATATTGCATAACAAAGCCAATTGTTTTTTGATAATGGACTGGTACAGTCCATTATCAAACCAGTCCTCTGACAGGGATTGTGACACTTCCCAACTTCCAGGCTGGACTGCTCGCAGGGCACTGGTTTCAGAGTACCAGTACGGGGGCCTTATGTGCCTGCACTTACACTGCCTTGTAACAGGTATACAGTGATGTTGGATAAGAGAAGTATAGGAGGAATTTTCTATTCCTGACATCCTCAAATAATGCTATTCCTTCATGCTTGAAAAGGAGGAGTAGTATTCTCAAATTTAGATCAGTAAGTGCAGAACCTTCCACTTGCATCTTGATACGACAGAGCTGAAAGTACCAATGTAAGACCAAAACTCCAGTGCTGCACATGATTTAAAACAAAAAGGCACTAATAGTCCTGAAGAACTTTTATGACTACATATATAGTACATAGGAGAGATGCAAGGAAAAAAAAACTAGTGCAAGATAGAAGCATTCTGAGCATTAATACTAATGATGACCATAAGTCTGAACACACCTCCAAGATATTTTCTGTAAGTATTATGATAAAGCCTCTTTGGAGGGGTTGACACAAAGGGAACGATGAAATCAGCAGTTACAGTAATATTTGAAGGCGTTTCTCTACGGGAGAGAAGTAAATGGAGGGTTCTGCCATTTGGCTGTGCCCAGTGAGATGGGGTGGCATAAAGTGTGAGGTAGACCTAAAGAAGAGGCCTTCCAGGGAATATAGGAATATATTGTCTAGCTTAGACAAAGAAGAAAAGTACTCTAGTTGTTAGAAACACAGACTTTATCAGGGACAAAACTGAAAGATACCCAATGGAATATCATAGATTATGGAACTGGGTTTTGGGTTGAGCTGTTTGGGTCTTTTTGGGTGGTTAGTTTTCATTCATTAACACATTGCTAAATATTTGCTTTGAGATGCCCTTTGATGTAAAGATCAATATACATGAGAATCTGAAAATGCAGCCACAGGAAGACAGATAATTAGTAAACAGTGACTGAGGAAAATTTTAAAAGCATTTATAACACAGGGAAGTGAAAAGCAGGTTTTATAAAGGGACAGGTGAAATCTTGTCTCTAAAACTCTGCATGTTCTTCAGACCCAATCTTATTTTAAAGTAATAGTCTGAAACTTAATCTGAGGAGTACGCGCTTGGAAATATCCAGGCCTTTCTGCTCGGTATATGCTTTTCCCCCCAAACTGCAACCAATGAGCTTTAAAAGTGATGCTAATCATTCTTTATGTCATCTTTTTCCTTCTGACAGGTGGGAACAGCAACTCAAAACACTTCCTCGAATGGACAAAACGTGGAGGTGTCCCATGTTAAGAAAAAGCAACAGAGAACTTTAAAGCCAACTAAAAGCATTAAGAAAAATGTCCCTAAAATGTTAAGATAGAGATGAAAATCAAAGGAGTAAAAAAGCTCATCTTATTTCATCCACCTCTTTCAAAAATATTTACCGTTTTAAGAGATACATTGTCATTAGCAGTATTCAAAATGTTACAGTTAACAGATTTCTGTCTTTCTGCTACATACGATTAGTAAACAAGTAAGTACCACTATACAATACGGTCTATGCTGGTCTACTACCTCCTTACAGCATCAAAAGTAGTTCCCTTTCGCTATTTGACAGCTGCTGTTAAAGTAAATCTGTGCTTCCGCAGATCCTGAGTTATGTACTGTAATCTCAAAGTTGTTATTTTTTCCTTATGAATTCAGCAACTAGAAAATCAATTTATCAATCAACTATATTACTTCAAATGTGTATTTTGAACAGTTATTTAAGAGGTTAGCCAAAAACTTTTTACTGCTAAATATTTCCCTAGACAGTTTATAAGTCAAAGTACATTTCACATTTTAAGTAGTATATAATTTGCTTACAGTTTTTCAGATTCAGAAGCCTTACCTGTGCTTCAGAGAGCTGCATGGAGATTTTTGATTCCCTTTGACTTACTTTTCAGGCCACAACTGTGATGACCTGAAAGCTACCAAGCACTGCTGTTCTGAGCCAGGTGAATTCCCAGCCACCTCTAATGCCTGTGATTAATGCCAGTGACATGAATTAAGGTGATTTTAGTTGTCATATAGAAAGAGAATATGGGACTGAATGCCTGAGAAGCTCATCAAACAAACTGCTGGAGACTTCAGCCAATGTCAGTCTGTTCTTCTGTTAGAAACACACCGTGCAAGTGATAAATAGAGTGCACTACTCCAAAGTGAAGAAGGTTGAATTAAAAGTACAAACCTGGGCTCAAGACCAGTCTGATCATGGTTACAAATAGCACACAAGACTCGGAGACCAAAAAGTAAGGACAAGTATCAGAGATCCAACAGATTTGGGAAAGGAAAACACTAACTTCAGATCCTTACTAGCTGCAGTAAATCTTCTTCTAATAGACTTCATCACCTTATTTTGTAAAATTCATGATGACTTAATCAATTCTCCACACTATCTCATTCTGTCTATGCTACGGTGTGATGATTTACACTACATTTTCAACTGCAAGTACAAAACCTGTGAAAACCTTGACCATCCCATTATAACCCAGACGAACATTTCCTCAACTGTTACTGAGGAATTACTAAGGAAAAATGCCCAAGGCAACGTCACAATGCCTTTCTAATACATCTGACATTTTGGTAATTCAACGTGAAAACGAACAATAATTAGCTTGTAAGCAAGTCCCATATTCCTCACATCTCTCTGGATGACAAAGCAAGGCTCTCTAGCCAGCAATGGTTTCTGTACAGGAGCCCCATCCATATATTTGCCAGATTTCATCTGAAGACATTTCCATAGAGTTCAAATTACCTTATTTTTAAAGCAGTATCTTCAACGATGAGGACTTATCACAACATTATGTGCAACTGCAGAGTAAGTCTGGAAAGCTTTATACAATCACAATATATTCTTCACTGAAAACATTGGTCTGGAAAACTTGGATGAGTTAACGTTGAGGAGGCAACCCAGAGGCTTTCACTGTAAGGAAAACAGACCACTAACTGTATATTGTTTTAACACAGAAGTTGTTCTTTCATTCTCACGAGACTTTAGTCAGCAACCCTCTCAGAAAGGTTTGGTAGATTTGGTTAAGTATGTAGAATACATGTGGAAAATTAGAGAGATTAGTTTAATAAGCAAAACTAAGTTACATGGACAAGAGGAGAAAAGACCATGTCACCCAAAGGATACCTCTAATAAACTCTAAGATGCAGCAGAACACAAAGTATTTCAGCAATATGAATAAATAAATATGTGATGGAACATAATGATATACACAGCCATGTGTCTTATTGTATGGACCTGAGTCCATGAAGGACCATGTAGAGAAAAAGTCTGAGCTGTACTTGCAGATAACATCCCCATATTCTTGTCCCCACACTTGTGGACACTCATAGGACATTCTAAGAAAACAAACGTGCTCCATCTCCGTGCTTCAGCAAGACTGGCGGTGAAAAACCAGCTGTCTGCCTCTCAAGGAGATGGTGGGGAAACAACTTCTTATTAGGATTGGTGGGAAGAGTTGAGACCCTGTAATAATAAACACCACGGAAGATCGAAACATTAACGGTCATTTCAAATGGCTTCAGAAAATCTGCCAGGGAGAAGAAAGGTACAAATCTAATCCACTTTCTGTTAAGATAGTTTGTAATTTTGTGCGTAAAGATATACCTTCCAAAAACTAGCAAGGAGTAGGCACTGTGAAATTTCTGCAGTTATGAACTGAAAGTGCTCAAGAGGTTATTCTGTCATTTTGAGATCACTCACCCACATTAGCGTATGCAAAAAATTAGACAATAGTTTCCAGTTTATATTATAGCCAGTAGCAGATTCAATATAAAAAAAAAAAAAGGAATTCTAAACCCCTTGAAATTCATGATCACGATTATTTATGTTCACTAGCCATATTCTGAGGAGTGCTGTGGGCAGGCGGTTACATCTTGAGTGCTCTAACCACAATGAAATAATTGATTTTTTGCCAAACTGTCAAAGTGGTGATGTGCCACAAGGTGGCAAGGGAAGTCTAATAAAAAAAAAAAAAAAAAAAAATCCAGCAGAACAAGTACTTATCTACATCCATATATTACATCCATTTATTACCCACCGGAGTCATGAAATACACTAAGTGACACAAGCCCTTCCTGCACTCCCAGATAGCAGTCCCTTTGCTCTGCAATTAATAACTTTGATATTTATGACGGGTATTCTATTGTTCTGTCCATCCTTACATTAAAAACTCCTTAAAAAAAAAAAAAAGGTCCTAGAAGGCCAGCTGGGAACATTTTCATTTTTGCTTACTAGGCTGCTGCACAGGGAGACTAGGCTTGCTGCAGCCTGTCCCTGAAGCGATAGCACCAGAGGAGCAGGTACCTGGTCATTAGATTAGCATTTAATGAACAACCAGAGGAGCAACTCCTGTCATATTTCATTTCTACTGGCTTTAGTGAATTTCAAAAAGGACTAAATCTAGACTTAATCTGCAGCTGCATCTTAAGCCTCAAGTACTAAGACCGAAAAGATGACAAATAACCCCTCTATCCCATCTGTTGATGTGATGCCACAAGCTTGAGGAGGTTTTATTGCAGATCAAACCTACACATCTTCAGTTTATGCCTAACTTACATGACTGATGTGCTTTAAAATATGTATTTTTCAAAATCTCTCTAGATACAGACAATGTCAAACCATTGGGGCATGGCTGGAAAGGGGGATGGAACAGGACAGGTTATGGGGAGAGACCAGCACAGCCAAGTTACATGGATTAAATTGCAGGTTATTGCATTCTGTGAATTATGTGAAGTCGCTGGGGAATGAAGTAACCTGCAGCACCATCCACTCAAACATCCCCTCCCTGCCTTCAGGGTTTCCATCCGTTTTAGGGCTTGTTGCACACCGTATAACACGTTCTAAGCAAATATTAGGACACTGTGATGAAAGGAAAATAAATCTCTCACATATGGTATAATTAGAAGCACAGCTACTCATGAGATTTCAGGTTGGACAAGGTATAACAAGTAACAGAGAATAACAAGGGGAAAGAAGTAGAAAACCTAAAGGTCAGCTTTAAATTTTCATCTTTAGTGATTCATCCATTCATCCTAATGACCTCTTTAGTTAAATATAATCTGTTCCATGCTCTAACAGTGTTTAATCAGATTTGTTTTGCCTTATTATCAAAGCAGGAAAGAAGGAAGGAGAATGATGGGGCAAGTCAGGACAGATTATTTATTCTATAGATAAATTTGGAATTTTGAAAAGTTAAACCCAGGTGAGACAATTAATTTCAAATGGATCAGAAATCAAAGGAAGAGGCTAGGAGGCTTTATTCTGCTAACGGAAGTCTGTGTGTGCAGGGGTCTGTTCTGAGGAACTGTGGGCCAGGCACGGTGGTACCAGCATCACTGGCTGCCGGGGGTTACTTCACGCCGCCGGGCCTGGCCATGCCGGAAACGCACGCACTGACCGTGGGCAATGGCAAGGGGCACCCGCTCCAAGCCGTGCACTGCTGCTTCTGTAAGGAGGGCAGGAGATGCAAAAGGGACGAGTCACTTATACAGAGCACACAAAATACATCACATGCTGCTGTCTAAGGCAGGAGTGCGAGCAGATATGAGAATGCGGTTATTTCAGGCCACCGCCAACCTGGATTGATTTAGAAGCAGTAACTCAGAGGTTAAAAAAACCCAAAATACAATACAAATTATGACTAGTCTCTTAAATGGGAACAGCTCAGCATCTATACAAGCATAAAGAATGAAATGAATTATTCAAATTTAAATTACATTAATTTCTATTAAGCCTAGTAACTTTAAAAAAAAAAAGTTAAGTGCTTTTCGGACTCAGGACTCCAAAACTTTTGGCCCTGTCAGAGCTTCTGTCCAGTTCAACAACATGTCTGCTCAAAGTTTGATCGAAGTCTCATCAAAACAGAAACCAGAATTTAAAATTAAAACCAGGTTTTAATTTTTTGTTGGTTTTTTTTTGTTTCTCCCTCTTCCCTCATTTCTTCTCTTTACATTTCCCTACTGAAAAAAAATGCTATTACTTTTTACAAATACGTAAAAACATTCTTTTTTTCTTTTCTAAAAATTTGCAGCATTACATTTACACTTGGACTCCATGATCTTAAAGGTCTTTTCCAACCTAAATGATTCTATGACTAGGTTCTTTAAATACTTTGCTCAGTCATGACCAGAGGATCCTCAAATGAGGAAGTTTTCTCTGAAGCCTTTTTTTTCTATAAAAGAAGGTTCTCTCAATGCCAATCAATACACAGATATTAGTAGTACCAATCTCTTTTCCTGTATTTTTATTACCCAATGCACCTTCCCCTCTGCAAGTGAATTTACAATTAAACTCACTGTATCACTTCACTCTTCCACAACCTGAGAGAACTTAACTAAATTTCTAGATACACATTTCTGATACCAATGATAATTTCTGAGCTCTTTATTCAAATATTTTATGAAAAAAAAGCTTCCTTAAAACTTCAAGGTATAATACTGCATTTTAAAAAAGTTGTTCCCTGTTGTCTGTTCTTCCTAGCATTAAAGTAATAAACAAAATTCCCATTTTCACTGTTTCTATACCCAAACAGCCTTACGCACTAGCATGGCAAGAAACTGTTCAGAGTCTTCACATTTCAAAAGGGTCCAACCAATTCAAGCCATTTTTCCATGTCCCCGCATATTAGACATTGCAGAGTGTGCAGTAGGAGACATCAGAGAAGCATGAGACTACCTGCAAGATCCATCATTTTTCTTGAATATGTTTCTTTTCCTGTAGGAACTGCCGATGGCAGTTACTTCATATTCCTGGATTCAGAGGCACTTGTGCTGTGCAAGAGGATGTCTCGGTACTGCCCTGGGGAGGGCACAGAGAAGGAAACACCGGCACAACAGTCAGTGGCAGGATGGATGGAGAAAGCTGAAGGGCATGACTTGCTACTGAGGGATGAAAGGTAAAGGCACAGAAGGCTGGAAACATGGAGTTAAACTCCTAGAAGATGCAGCAGAAACTCTTGCTGTTTTCAATTCTGACCAATAATTTAGGGCACACTCTCTATAACTTTCTCAGTGATCTCATAAAATTTAAAACAGCCCTGCTCCCGTACTTACGGTACTTAGACCTGTTATGGAGTGCAAAGAAAGGGGATTCAAAACCTGTTACATGTTTTTCATGGCATCAGCTGCTGAAGTAGTGACTTACAGTGAACATTGAGATAGTTACTTTCAGTATTTCTTTTGTGCTACAACTAATGAATTGCATATTTACCTATAAAAGAGATACGCATGGTTATCCTTCACTGGGGACGTTTTCTGTCCATTTTTATTCTACAATTCACCAGCTAAGGGATTAAAGAATACATTACAGTAGAATGTCAAGTCATAAATAAAACAGGAATTTTCAAAAAGTTTTTTATTGGAAGGGGGTTTTTGTGGGTTTTTATTATTTTTTAATCTGATATGTTGTGTGGGGTTACCAAGAGGGCTTTCTGCAGCCTCTGGAGTTAACTCCTTTTGTTCTGTATACATGTATAGATTAAAATTATCTTTTCAGAAAAAAGAAGTCCATGTGAAAGTACTCTGGTGAATGAAGTGCTCCAGATGAAATGCAAGTTTTTTGATCTAATCATCTCCACATAACCTTATACATATCCTGCTTTTAAAAGGAAAACCTAGCTGGAACACTACAATTCAGCCCAGAGAAACTGTATCAGCAGAAACTCAGTTCTAGAGAACTTAAATTTACAGCTACAGTTAACAACCTTCCAAGAACACATCAAGAAACCAACACAAAGAAAGCGGTAATGTATTTTCTGTGATTATTGGTGGTTTAAGTCTTTAAATCAATTCCTCACTTGTTAGGTGCTTCTCCTCCAAAACACTATGCAAAAATAGAAAATTAACTGTATAAATAATGGTTTAGCTAACTGACTTTAAAAATTCAGTCTCTCTAGACTATCTGGCAGATAAGTATCAAGAGAAATCCATTACATAAGACAATTAGTGAAAGGTTCAAAAGTTCGTTCCTGCTTGGAAACAGCTTTTAGTAGTCTCCAAATCTTTTCTTTTCCATCAAAATTGAAAGGTTTAAAAATCCAACCCTTAGTGGTTTTCCATAAAGATGCTAAGTCTGCACCTTATCTCAGCAGGGCTCAACAGGGCTGGGCTGAGCACGTTCCCCCTCCAGCAAGTCCTGCTGCGTGTTGGGGGGAGGGACAAATCCCTCCCCAAGCACCCCCCAGCTCCTGTTTGCAAGTCTGTCACAGTCTCTGTCCTGTAAAGGGGACCACAGGCTTTCAGGCAGCAGTAGACCCTCTTGAGGGTCCCAGCACCCCAGGGGTCGCAGGGGATCAGGATGCCCGGATCAAGAATACCCCTGGTACTCAGCTCCCCTAGAGGCAAGGCTCAGCTGCTGACATGTCCAAGACATCATAGCAAAACCAAGAAACTGCAGTATTTTGATCCTTTCTTTCCCCAGAAAGGAAATAGGTAGGAAAATGGGTAAACACAGGAACTTTGGCCAAACCATGACCAGACCACAGTGCATCCAGAGTGCTGTTTTAGTCAATCCTTCCACATGTTTCTGTGCCTGCGTGAGTGCCTTTCCCGCAGCATTGAATTCTATCACCTGCTGGTTTCAAAAAAGTGGGAAAAGATACTGCTCTGCTTGAGCAGAAGACAAGTTACATTTGCAGGTTTTCAGATAAGAAGAGTCATATGTGCACATTTATTATCGCAGAGGGTTGCATTCAATAGTCACATTAAAAAATACACCAGTAAGATCAAGGCTATGATGATAATTCTGATTTTAGTGTTCTGCAAGTACATGGGATGAAGTGCTTAAAAAGTGCATTTGCAAATGAAGGCATGAAGATGGATTCTATAAAATACCACAAAGGCATTCAGGTTACATGATACTTCAGGGGTCTGAGCATTAGCTTCCATTTCAAAGCGAACGTTTTGCAGGTAATCTCTTAGCAACATTTGTAAATCCCATTGGGCATCTTCCCAAATTCTTTGTAAAATTTTGGCCAAGTATGCTTATGGTCAGGAACTTTTGTTCAAGCAAAGTATTTCTGGCACCTAAAAAAGGCACTTCACTGCCGAGTGGAATCTACAACAGCATCTAGAATCTACTTCGTATTGATTTAAGTGCTTAAGCATAGCTTTAAAGTTTCAGCAGTGGTGTTTTTCTCTCATTGCCCATGGATGCTGAATCCAGAGCACTGGAGCAGTTCTGTTTTAGTAAGTACCTGAATCAAACACATCAAACATATGTAGATATACTTCTATGCTTAATTTCATGATGTTTAGCATTTATTCAAGAAATACACAAATTATGTGAGAAAGAAGATAGCATAAATATCCCTGGGCTAAAGAGCTTACGAACAGGAATTCTGCATGGAAATCCACACATATGAGTTTTCCAATGTAAGCTAATCTTGCAGTGGTGACATTTAAAAGACAAAGTTAGACTCAGGCATGACACTGGAGGGGAGTAAAAGCATAATAACAAATGCTTCTACGATTTTGGGTCAAGTGAGACAAGAATAGAGGCATACTAAGAATCGCCAACACTATTCTCATTAGCACACAATTAAAGCAAGTTGCCTCCCTGTCTGCCTTTTCCATGGTTTGGTTCTCAGAGTGCTCATAGAAAGTGAACTCGAGTCAACTGGACAAAAATAGATAAGGCGTCTTCCAAGAACATGGCAAATGCTCTCCATTCCCAAGTAGGTGTGTTGAGCAGCCTAGAGCTAGTCCAAAAGAAACCTCCTTGACACGTTGTCCTACAGCATGAACATGGGTTCCCCAGCACCCAGCATCTTGCCCTACAGATCTGCTCCTATCTTAAGACAAAGGGCAGCCCAGCAGGAA
>NW_010429636.1:41844-43013 GCF_000710305.1 Buceros rhinoceros silvestris
GGAATTGCCTAACACCACCATCATGGTAAGGGAAGAAGATACTTCACACATTTTTATGGGAAATCCATTGTCAAAATCCTCTAAGCTTTATAAGCAACCTGTAAGAAGCCTTTCACAAGGAAAGGAATTGTTCTGTCCATACCTCCAAAAAAAGTTAAAATGTTGGCTTCAGCAGTCCACTAGAGATGATTGCAGATGCCTATCTTCCCTGCTAAAATTAAAAACCTTTGTGCTCAGTCCTAGTTCTATTATTTTCCATCTCCCTAATCCTGAATTGTTCTATATCTCAGTATCCTAACTGTGGCTTACATATTCTCTGCTACGCATTTTCTCCTCAAGGTCCAGGATTTTCTTATCTGGCTCTTAAAACTGTTTAACCAATTTAACTATTTTTCGTAGTAGCAGCACATCAATAAACTGAAGAATATTGTTTTTTGAGTTCCTACTGAGAAAATAAAACTCAGCGGTCTCCTAATGCAGCAGAGATAAAATACGCAGTATCATTCAGGTCAGAATGATGCAGAGGAAAATTGTATTTGATGCCTTTCACAAACTACGAAAAGTTACTGCCCAAGGCCTCATGTCCATGTCTGTGGTCACTGGTAGCAAGGGCACCGTCAAAAAAACGTGGGTTGTCAAGAGGAGGAGGCTGCTACAAAGGCTGCAGTCAGCGTGGGAAATGTTGATTATTGTGGAGTTTCTGCAAAGTACCTGACAGGGTATCATCATGGTCATTCAGATTACAGGCCTGCGTGACACAGGGAAGTCAAAGACAAGGAGTCATATTTTAGCCATAGTGGCAAGATGGCTTAGCTCAGAATGAAGGTCTAAATAAAGGCAGGAGGGGGGAAGAAAAAAAAAAAAAGAAAAGTAAAAAAAAAAGGCTACTTAGTAATTCAGTCCAGCAATTCAACCCATAAAACCAGTTCTGAAAAAGTTGGGGGGAGAAAAGTGGAAGTCGAGGAAGTTGATGGGTGGGTAATGTTTATATCCGGCTCCCTTGAGAAGCTCAAGCAATTGTTAAGAGCATCCAGGCATTTCAGAAACAGACATTTTAAAAGGGAGAAGCCTATAAACTTAGCCTGAATTTATGTCAGACTCCTGGACTAAGATGATTTCATTTAACCAAGTCTGTGGAGCAGTATCTTACAGGTCTTCCTACTCTTTCC
>NW_010429636.1:43119-45905 GCF_000710305.1 Buceros rhinoceros silvestris
TCCCCAGTGACACAGAATTACTAAAGACTGACAAAGAAAGCTCCAGGTGAATGAAAAGGAAGAGAATGGATGGAAGACTCACCAAGTCATCATGAAAATGTAAACTTAAAACCAGAAGAAAAACATAATTTGAGGTCATAGGAGTTGAAACTTCATAAAAAGGAAGAATATAATCCCTTGATTTTTCTTTATTTAATAGAGAGTAATCAAAATGTGGATGTTTGGTTGTTGGAGTGGGTCGTTTGGGGTTTTTTGGCAAGCTGCAATTTACTACCTTTCAGGTTTTATTCCCATAAGATTGAGAACTTAAGAAATCAAGATGCTTTACCTAATTTATCAGTAGGAATGAAGGCACTCCAGTCAAACAGAAACAGGATTAAATAAAATAAACCATGTACAACTAACAATAAATTTGTTTCATGGTTTTAGAATAATTTTTATGTGAAAATAAAAGCTGCATAAAAGGAATAATTTTCAGACATGCAAAATAATAAAAACAGCAAGGAGAAAAAAGGAGAAATAATTTACTTTTTATTGTTTATCAAGCTAACAATGCTTATCTCAGGCAGAATGAGGACAAGTTAATGTTTAAATAACTCACAGAAACTGAAAGTTGTTATTTAAAGCAGCAGGTATTAAAATATAGGTGTAGCTAATTCTTATTTTAATTTTCCATTTGCATGGTAATATTTTTAAACACTGGTCCTCAAAAGTCATCACAAAAATTTTTAATTTGAATGAAAGAAAAAGGAAAATCCTCTTGTTCAAAAGAAGACTGCTGGCAAAGCTCTGTTTGAATTACTGTACTGCTAAAATGGCCTGTTCCACAAAAAGAAGCCGAATAAGAAGCCAAGACATTTTTTTCCTGCTTGCTTACATAGACTACAGCCATGCCCTGCAGGTGTTCACACTCTCATTCTGCTTCCAGGTTTGGGGTTTTCGTTTTCTTTTATATGTACAAAAACTCCTGTGGAAGGCATTGTGCCCTGAGGGGCTAACGAAAGGTACCTACTCGCATAATCCAAATGAGCTGTTACATACTTCAGGGGGCAGTTTTGGAGACGGTGGGAGGGAAGCTAGCAGTTCCAGCTGAAAGGAGTATTTGCCCAAAAAGCACGAATTCCTTCCGCCCGCTCATCCTTAGCGCTGCACAAGTCCTTGTCTTGCAAAACTGCCTTTATGAAATCTCATACAGACACCCTCCAGTTAGTACATCAGACACGCAGATATAATTTGGTCAATGAATGAGCTAAAAATATTTCATGCCTTTGCATCTTATTAGTCATTTTCTAAACTACACTACCTTACCAATACACACTCCTCCAGTACCAGGATCATCCTGGTTCAACTTCCCAGGTCCTCCGGGTAACCCAGTTCTTCATGAATGATCAGGTAATTCTTCACACAAACACAGCCTCTCTAGCTTTACACACCAGCCAAGTGTGGTAGAGTTTCCCTCCCAAGAAAAATCTCTAAAACAAAATAGAATGAACAAACAAATCAAACCCAAGATCAATCCCTCTAACTGGCCTTCACAAACAGCCCCTCAGAGCCTCTCTTTGCTCTCACAGGTTCCCACCACGGCACAATCTGCTGGAAATTCTCAGCTCAAGATATCGCATTAGTTTTGGTATAAATTGCTTTTAGAAAATTTCTTTTGCACATTAAGTCATTCTCTGTTTATCTCCTTACTGTTAACTTCTCTTTCCATCAGCATTTCACGGCTTTGTTTTGTAATGTTGCTAATACGAGAGCAAAGCATCTGCAAAAGGTCACATCACTTTCCAGCTTTCCATCTCTCCTTTAAACAACAAAACTACATTTCCTAGTTCTGGGTTGTATTCCCGTGCTAGGTTAACTTAACTCTGGTTCTGCTGCGTGAAATAGCTTCCACAACAGTGGACACAGCACACCTCAAGAGAGTAAGACATGCAAAGAGTAACCCACCACTGCTGTAGAGACAGTAGGTACCACCACACTTCTCCATGGGTTGCAGTGGGCTTCAGGGGCAGTCTGCTCAGCCCTGTAAGCTTTGATTCTTGCAGCAGCCACATTGCTAAGGAGATAGCATAAAAACATAGTCTGCCCTTTCTTGACTTCTGTTGGCCTGGCAATAACAGACATCTAAGACTACGGAACGGAATGGGTAGACCCTGTGAAAGTTACGTTGCAGGGCTGAGTCACCATCATACAGCTGCGTCATCCACAATAAGCAAGACAGAAAAACTCAGATTCGAGTGACAATTCAGATTATTCACCCAAAACAAATAAAAACAAAATTGCCATGGAACAGGATAACCTTTAGCTTTAGGACACCATCATAAATCTCAAAAAGAAGATCTCACTTTGGAGAAGTGTTTCCAAATTCCTGGCTCACCTAGGGCCTTTTCTATGCCAATCACTTGTGGACTGAGAGAAGAGAGTAGAGGACTCATTCGTCTCTGTTTCTATAAACATAAAGTACTGATTTTTTGAAAGATCTAGGAGTTAGCCAGACAGTGAGGTATATGTTTCATTATTAAAACTGATATGCCTCACATTGCCCATGAGGGTTAAGGAGAATTTAAGCTCTTACCTTGCAAAATAAAGCATCCGCAACACAGAAGCTGGATTTCTTGTATTTGCAACAGTGAAATGTTAAGGCTTACAAACAAAACCCCTCTATCTGCCCTTTTCACTTTTCATCAGTTTCCAAAATTAAATCACATTTTTCAGTTGGGACGTAGAAGTCCAGGACTGAGAAATGGCAGGATATTAAATCTGCCAGGTAAACCCAGGACTAGCAG
>NW_010429636.1:45993-53026 GCF_000710305.1 Buceros rhinoceros silvestris
GCAGGAATGTTCAGAAAACCAGGGATTTGAAATCACCACAGGAGAAATCCTAAGGAAGTGGAAGTCGAGATATTCCCATGGTGCTAGTTCGGGAATACATGTATGAGTACAGGAAAAACTGTCCACAATCCAGCTGAACTTTTTTCTCTTCTCTTGGTCAATCTGTTGACATAACTGCAGAATTTCTGACCTGAAGCATAATCAACAGGAAGTGGATTAATAAAAAAGAGCTTTTGCTTCTATGCAAAATAACATCTCCACCCATAGGCTGAGTAACCAGCAACGCACATGGATGCCCAACAACGCCAAATAGGATTTTTATTCTTTTGTTCCCAACACAAGTTAGTCTAGTTAGCTTTCCACAGAGAATAAGCCTGCAGAAATCACGACAGTCTAGGAGACTCTTGGGTCAAACAGACAATGTTTGCATTAGGAGAAAAATAACTCAAAGTACAATAAAAACAACAAAGGAAGCTGCAGAAAGTACAAATATGTCCTACAGTTTAAAAATGCCTTTTAACAGAGAATCAAAATGGATAAAAGAGAGGTTGTGTTATTCTTTCTCTTTGAGGATACAATAAAAAAGTAAAGTACAAAAAACCCACTGGGAAACTCTGCACATTCAAAATTATTCTACTTCAAGTCACAATGTGTACTACAGAGGCGCTTAGCTTGATAAAGGTGAAATCTTGTCTCAAACTCTGCATGTTCTTCAGACCCAATCTTATTTTAAAGTAATAGTCTGAAACTTAATCTCTGGATTCAGTCATGTAGAAAATAAGTTTAGACCACTAAAATTAGCAGCAAGTCTTCCCAGAGCTTAGTGTTTTAAAATATTTTAACAACAGGTTTTGATATTGTCTCTTTAATAGAGAGCTCCATAATATTGTCTAATGCTATTTTCTAATAAAAACCTGAAACTCCATTCTCATCCATACAAGAGTAAGAAGCCTCCAATGTTCTAACATACGGTCCCAGGCAACAGAAACAATAGTGTGCAGCTTTCCCCTTCCTTTGGCTAAAATAACAACAAGTGATATGTTATGAGTGGATGACGGTCCCTGAAGAGGCTCATATGACACCAGAAAAAGCAAATAATGTTATATAATAATCTTTTTTTTTTTCTTTTGGATGAAGAAAAAGTAATAATTAAAAAAATCAGAGCTTGTACCTCAATTTTTTTTCTCAGGAAAGTTATTCTTCCCAGCTACTTATAAAGGAGTTATGAGATCAGCCTAAAAATAATACAAAGCAGCAATGTAAATTAAAAATTCAAAGCATAATAAATGAGTTTAAAAAACTTATCACTTGTCCTTGCCTTTGGGTACAAATAAGTAAAAAATTAGATAGTGGTTTAGTCCTTTTCCAGAAGGAAAAATTTTTGTCAAGCTTGAAAAAGCTAGCTAACATTTTCTCTCTGAAAAAATCTTTTTATGTACCTGTTAATTCAAAAAAAGAAAAGTAAAAATAATAGAATTAAGGTATTATCACCATCAAAACAAAGGAAGTACTGGAAATCTGGAAGGCATTTTTGGGGTGAACTTGCAGAGGGGCCTGTGAGGAGCAGAAATATCCTTTTATTGTGCCTAACCTCCCATGGACGCGTGAGCAGAGCTGACTTCCAGTGCACAGCTCCCCTTTGAGCATTGTTTTATGAAGCAAACTGAAGGCTGAAGTCTAATGAAATGCAAAAGACATTGCCCAGCACCTATGTGAACAGACCTTGTGATTATATTTCTGAAAGTTATGGGAAATTGTGCCTAAGTAAAAATTACAAGACCAAATCAATTACCTTTTAAACCACAGCTTTGGAGAGGACCAGAACATGATTTTATGTCAAAGACTGAAACAAATCAAGTTATTCAGTATAAACCACTGACCAGGAAAAAAACAATTATTTATGCTCTATTATAGGCTATGTGGTATTAAAATATTTTAATACACCAGAAATTACTTGCAATCTTCTATGTCACCAAAAGGTGGCATTTGTAATATCATGGAACAGCATCATTTCATCACAAGCTTGGAGTCATCAAAAGCTTCTTACATAAACAGATTTAATTATATTTTACTGCTTGCATACAGAATCTGACCCGGCCAAGTTGTCTAACCACATACAGCAGATGACACGTAAATGGACACAGAGCATAAGTGTAAATTCTTAGAGAGCCTCAAAGACATGAGTTTATGAATCAATTACGGAAAACCAAATACACAAGACAGTAACAGATTAATAAAAAGGTCGTAAAACTACCAGGCAGACAATAAGTAGCTAGGAATAGTAACAAATAACTGGTTCAATCTATGACAAAACAGTTTAAGACAGAAAAATAAGTCTTGTCATAATTTCACTTTGCGTTTTCAGAACTCTATTTTTTATTCCTGCACCACTTTTGAATACATAATTTTCCTGAAGGCTGATTAAATAAAGAAAAACCCCACTAACTGAAAGGTACAGAATGTGCTTTTAAAAACCACTTCCACCATTTTTTCCTCTGGTAAAGAAATACAAAATCTTTTGGTATTGTGCTCAAGCTAATGGAGTATAGTAAACAAAGGTAATAATATCTATAAGCCTAATTTAATTCTCCATTAAATTTTTATTGTAGTTTGGTTTATTACACCATTTTATGTCACTGCAAGCAAGACCTGCTGTGAATGAGTGGAGAAAAAATTAGAAAGAGAATAAAACAGTTCCAGGACTTAACGCATGCCGATTCCTGTGAACATACTACCTGTTATACCGGCACCCTCCAGAGAGAGGTAACTCCGTGGTATCTCTGTGATACAGGAACCAAGGACACACACTCATTAACTTCCCTAAAGGCACACAACAAGCAGGGAAAGACTGAGCTGGAAACCGCTGTAATCAGTTTCCCAACATTATACGCAGGCCAGGGGATTACAGCACCTCTTCACTGTGCTTTCCCCCTCAATCTCATTAGAATTTCTGTATGTAATTTTCCCTACTTCATCTGCATATAATTTTTGAAAATTATACTACAAAGTTTGAAGACAATTATTGTCCTTCAGAACTACCGAATCTCATTGATTGCAGTAGCTCCGTGTGTCTAGAAGCTTCAAATTTGTTCCTACGGCTAGTTTAAAAAGAGTAGGAAAAAGAAAACTGCTTATAGCTGTTCAGCAGACCAAGTTTGTCAAAGAAGCAATTTAATTCCAGCTCAGGTGAGAGCAATGAAAACGCTCTGATCTCCACTTCCTCTGGCCAGAAGGTTTTATGAGTGCACAGAGGTCGTGCATTTCTAGTCAACTATTGTTTGTATTCAAATAACTTTGATTTCTAGATATTTTGAAATCTAAACTAGGCCGTACTGTGGGAATGATATAGCACACAGCTAGAAGAAGGAACGAGCTTGGGGACAGCCACTCGCTGCTGACCCACATCTTTACAGCTCAGAGGTCTTAATGACCACCCTGGAGAAGCAGCCTTTTAGAAATTTTCTCGGGGTGGGGGAATTTGTAGAACCAGCAACACAAAATCTCTCATTACACTGCTTCCACAATCTCTGCGTGTTTTGAGAACAACTGTAAAGACAAAGATACTGTGGCCAAGGAATTGGAAATACGTTTTCATGTATGTTTTATCTAAACAAAGATTCAAAGAATTTGCAGACAACTGTTTTCAAATCTTTACTGTAGTACAGTGTACAACAGAATTTGAGGTTTGACTTGCATATATTCCACTGGTATTAGAATTATTTCCAACTGCCTTGATAGGTTAGACTTGAAATTTCACAATCAGCATTTAAATTAAGCAATCAGTGCATATTTTGATACAAAGATAAGTAATTCTCATTCAACTCAGGACATTATGAATGGCACAACTCAGAGTTTTCAAGCATGGAATTAAGTGACAAGTGACATAGTGACAAGCTGGGCTCTTTTGCTTATAACAAGAAAAAAAGCTATAAACTATAACAACTAATTAAACTAAAAATAGTGCGTGCCAGAAAGAAACTGACCTGTAAATTTCCCTAGATACTACAGATAGGAATACAATCCAGGTATACAACTCGAGGAATACAATCCAGGATGAAAAACTTGTAAATCTCTGCCCAAATGCAAACAAAATTCATGTTTTTCTTCATTGGTAACATCTCAGTTGTTTTTATTTCTGAAGAGTACAGTGCATTAAGCTACACTCCCAACGTTTATCATTTGTAAATAAAAGAGGGAACAGCACTGAACAATAGTTATAATCTTGTCATAAGAATGCCACAGGTTTGGGGTGTAAGCCTTGCTGCAGAACATTTCTGTGTGTGCCTTTAGCAAACAGCAGGCACCATGGCCTCATGGGAACAGCTGGATGCTGGGAGCGGTGTTCACGTGCAACGTGCAGTACACAGCAAGAGATTTGTCCCATCCACCCTGAGCTCGTTTTGCACTCAGACACACAGTCCTCCTTGTTAGTCAGCCACCGGGGTCACAAATGTAACGATGAGCTGGCCTGAAGTTTACAGGACTGCCGTTTAGAAGACCAGACCTTGGAAATCTCGTTGCATGGTGCACATCCATGCTCTAGCCCATCTCGTGCTCTGGGGTGTGGCAGAACAGAGGACTGCTTGCAAAAGCCGTCCATTTAGGAACAGAGCTAAATTCTGCAGCACACTGAGAGATCTCGGTCAAGCCCCGTCCAGTTTGCCTCACCCCATTCCACTTGCCGTCACCGCAAACTCTAGGCAGTCATTCCAGCTGTGCTCTCCACAGCTGTACATAACAGGCAACCAGTGGGTTACCACCCTATTTAGTGGCAGTTGGGGAGGTGGGTGGTCAGCCTACCACATGAGATTTTCAGAGTTCAAAAAAAACATGCAAGGAAAGAAAACCAAGCCTATGAAAAAGCATCTACCCTTAACGGAGAATTTAAAACTTCTCTAGACAGTCAGATTTGGCTCTGACCTAGGTGAGGTGAAAGAACAAGACCTTCCTTTAGCCAGTTTCCAGAAAATGTGAAAGCTCAGCTCAAATTAAAACTGGCCAGAGACGTCAAAAACTTCAAGAAAGGGTTCTTCCTGTATGTAAACAAGCAGAAACAGAAGGAAAATATCGGCCTGCTGGTAAACAGGAGAGGTGAATTAGTCACCAACATTGTAAAGGCAGAGCTTCTCAGCATTTTCTTCACATCTATCTTAACTAGCACTGTTTGGGGTCATGCCTTGGGGAAAAAAGTCCAGGCTGATGCAAACACAGACCCACCATCAGTGACGGAAGAGTTTGTATGTGAACTATTACAGGAGCTCGACCCCTACAAATATATGGGCCGTGACAATACCCAGCCAAGGGTACTGAGAGACCAGGCTGACCTTGTTGCAAGGCCACTCTCCATAATCTTATAAAAGGCGACGTCCCACAGCATTGAAAGAATGCTAATGTTACCCCCATCTACAAAAAGCGAGGATCCAAAAAATTCTAGGCCCATCAGTCCTGGGAAAGCTATGGAATGATTCCTCCTGGAGGCTATCAGAAATCAAACGAAGCACACAACCGGAAAAAGCCAGCACAGAATCACTAAGGGCAAATAGCACTTGACGAATCTGATCATCTTGTATGACAAAGTAACCTTCTAAGGCAAGCAGTGGACATAGTCTATCTGAATTTCTGCAAGGCTTTCAATATGGTTTCCTACAGCCTCCTCCTAGAGAAACTGATGCATTATGGTCTAGACAAGTGGCTCATGTGGTGGGTCAGGAACTAGCTGACAGGCTGCACCCGGAGGGTGTTGGTGAAGAGCTCTTTGTCAACCTGGCAACCTGTCACAAGTGGAGTCCTCCAGGGATCAATACTGGGCCCCACGCTCTGCTATCTTCATAAGCGATCTGGATGACGGGATCAAGTGAACCCTAATGAAGTTTCTGATGATACCAACTTGAGTGGAGAGAGATCCACCTTGCAGGAAGACCTGGATAGGCTGGAAGATTGGGCTAACAAGAACCTTATGAAGTTCAACAAGGTCAAGTGTAAGGTCTTATACCTGGGTAAGAACGATCAGCACAAACAGGGACCTACCCATCTGGGGAGCAGCTCGGTGGAAAGGGAACTGGGGGTCCTGGTAGACAACAAGCTCAATATAAGTGAAGAGTGTTGCAACAAAGAATGCCAACAGGATGCTGGGTTGCATGAACAAGCAGAGATAAATAAGTTATTATCCCCCCCCATTCAGAGTTCGTCAGGCTACACCTGGAATCCTGTGTTCTGTTTTGGTCCCTGCAATGCAAAAAAGATGTGGACAGGTTGGACATGGCACAGAGAAGGGCCACAAATGTGATCAAAGGACTGGGAAGCTGTTGAGAGAACTGGCTTTTTCAGCCTTGAGAAAAGAAGGCTCAGCAGAGACGATATCACCATGTTCCATCCAATATTTAACGGGTGGCTAAAAGAAGATGGAGACTCCCTTTTTCTGAGCAGTCACATGGAAAAGACAAGGGATATTGGGTACAAATGACTCCTGGGGAGATTCTGATTGTGAAAAATTGTCCTCTTGTGTCCAATGAGAACAATCAGCTATTGGAATAATCTCCCCAAGAAGGGGGTGGATTATACAACACTGGAGACTTCTAAGATTTGGCTGGGCAGGGTGCTGGGCCATCTTGTCTAAACCATGATCTGGTCCAACAAAGTTTGCATGACCTTTGAAGTCCCTTCCAACCTTGTGTTCTATGATTCTATGATCAAAGCCACTTCCATAGACAACCACAGGTTCTGGATGGTTGCCTAACAGAGGATAGCACTGAAGAGATGATTCAGTAGGCTTGGCACCAGCTTTCAGCAATAACATAATTAAAAAAAGATGGGGGTTACTCAATATCAAAACTACATTCCCATCATTTTTTTTAATGTTAAGGAGACATCTTCCACTTACAGCAAATTATGAATTAAACGATCCATTAAATCTCACACAGTCATCTTTGTCAATAACACGCTTGTTGTCAGCTGCTTATGTTGAACCTGGTTGACACCGGCGGCGGTAAGAATCAGGCTGAAATTCACATCAAGTTCTGTATAAGCCCCCTTC
>NW_010429636.1:53135-55251 GCF_000710305.1 Buceros rhinoceros silvestris
TCCCCCCCCCCCCTTTTTTTTTAGTCTTGTGACAGTCAAGATTTTAAACAAGTCCTTTATTTATGCAAATGAAGTGACTGCTGTTGATCATAACAATACTTCTTAATAGGATAATAAAATAAAGCATCAGTTGGGTAAGAGCATTTCCGAATTCCCCAAAGACAGTTCTGCTAAGTTGTATTCTGTGGAAATTTACAATAAAGCGAAATGAGCATGTTAAGTATTTTTAGAGGCAAAGAGATGTTTATCATAATTCATATATTTTTCAGTCACTCCACCTTTTCCAGCTTTTCCAATGCCTCATGCTCTGTAAAGTCAGTCAGCTTGCAGCTCTCAAACATCACTTATTAAAGCATTACCCATAAAGCAGACATTCCCGCACCCCGCTCTGGACTCCTCCTAATTGGTATGATCCAGTGTGTGTGTCTTTCCAACTCAGTTAAAACACATAACCAAAAATCACAGGGTTCTACAGAGCCAAGAAAAAAAAGGTTTAAAGGGTTTAAAAAGTGATTTAATTTTTTTTCCTTTTAATATCAAGCTGTCTTCAGAATTACCTCATTTTCTTCCAGGGCCTGATTCAAAGCTCAGTGAATTCAATAGAAAGACTCATCAGCTTCAATAGCATGGGAGCAGCCTTATAACACACCATATGCCAAGTATGAAAGCATCCATCTGTCACTGATCCATATCTTGTTATTGTTATGTGCATTACATCAAGGGATTCGTTTTCTAAGAGATGAAGCTTGTAAAGGAGTTGCTGGAGGAATTTATAAACAAGGTTTTATAAACACGTAAGTACACCGGAGGCACGTATCATCCAAGTAGGCAGCGCTTCCTCGACTACCCAGCAGCATTTTGTGTTCCCTTCTACAGTCATGGAGAGACAGTGCCATAACCTTCAAACTCAAGCCTCTGCCTTTTCAGTTGCCGATAGAATTATAGCTGATGGATACTTCAGTGCCAGCGAGCACCAAGCAAAAGCCTGTGTGACCTTCACGCACAGGGGACTCAGCAGCAGAGCAACATGAAAGAGGTCAGCGTTCCCATCGCTGGTAGCACTGATAGTCAGCATCAGTCTCACAGGGTCATCAACACTGTTCTTTCGTATTACTGAACTGTCTGCTATCATTTTGCTGAAAAGCAGGGATCAACATTGTCCCTGATCATAAGAGAAGCACGATGGCACAAGTAATTTTTAAAAGCATGCTAACAAAAATACAAAAGTTCTCCAGATCTTACTTATTTAGATAATTACCCTTTTCAACATTTCCCCACATTTTGGCAAACACACACAGACCTCAAAACAAGAGAGCAGAAGGTGGGCGTTAATCTGAAGATCCCTCACCCTCTCCTTCCTCTCTATGATGAATCAGTTGCATTTGAGAGCATGCTGAAAATTCATTTCAGAAAGCCATTCTTTTGCTCGCAAGTTGAGATAAGCAGAAGCAAGCAGCAGTCTGAAAAGTCTGAAACAGCGATCGTGATGAGCAGGCTCCCATATTTAGGCACTCACTTGATCCACAGTAAGCCCCAAGAAATTACCCTGTCAGCATCTTGCCCCACAAACCCACTGCCTCTTGTCCTCCTCTCAAACCAACCCCACCCCCACAGCCAGCTGTGCCCCAGCTCGTCCTACAGGTGCCGGCGCTGCCTGTACACACACAGCCTCCATTGTTCTCCCACTAACCATTGCTGTCCCCGCTTCATCCTCAGTCCTTCCCTCCCATGCATGGTCCTCCCCCACACCTCCCATGAGTTCTCACGTTGGCTTTCCCTCTGTGCACCTTTTCCCCAGCTTGCACTCCTGCGTATCCGTTGTTTCCTGTGACTCGCACCTTCACTCATGCCCATTCATTGTTTATTCCCTGGGTGTAATCCTACCTAACCCTTGCCAAATTCCAATTTCTGCTGCGTGAACACAGGTGCAAAACCCTAAAGCTCTCTCCTCCCAGAGGCAGCCAACATACTCAGGAGGACAGTTAAAGAGTAGGTCTGATTAAAACAGCCTTCGTAGCTATGGCGCTTGCCTAGGGATGGTGATTACAATAGCACATCAGCTTGTTTTAGGCACCTTGAAACATTTTTTTGAGCTTGGTTCCAGTTATTTGAAAGA
>NW_010429636.1:55335-98361 GCF_000710305.1 Buceros rhinoceros silvestris
GTTCAGTGTTTCACCTTTGGCAAAGCTTACCTGTTCCTATATCGCCCACTGAACCAGTGGGTGTAAATTTGTATTTGGAGTCACATCTTCCCCAACACTAACTATATGTGGAAATAGCCTGTTACAATTAAATCTATTTCATAATTTAGTCTGGCAGTCTTCTCAAAGGCTATCCTCATTATCCAATACTTACAAAAGACTAACCTATCAAAAAAAGTGGCTTCAAACTCATGAAGCTGAGACAAATCTTGATTTGCTATACACCAACATTGATTTTTTTTAGTGTTCAGATGAAGAGCAACAGTTTAGATGTAAGCTGTTGTGTACAACTGGGATATTTAAGTCACTATCATATAACCTTTCTATGTATACTAACTTAATAATCCAAAAATACGGAAAAAACCTTACTGCTCTGTTATTTTATCAACTATAACAGCAAACCCACCAAAAATACCCTGTAACTTTTTCGTTGATATTGCAGACAGAAAATCCACAATATTATACACCTGTCCTTGTCATACCGCAGATGGCAGAGAAGAATGAACCTGAATGACTAAGGAGAAATTTATGCACTAAGCAAGCTACAGATGTGCATGATGAAGAAAGGTGTTAACCTTACAGAGCAGAAAAGAGATTAAAAAGCCCATCCCAGTATTTCACAATACTGCTTCATTTTTAAAAAGTTATCTTACAAGACTCAGAAAATTCTTGGTATACTTTCCTGACTGTACTGCTCAACCATGTAAAAGAAATCAGGCGACGCTGTCCCCAGAAAACTGAAAGCTACATGCGCTTTTCCACATCATGTTCTTTCTTCTCCTCTCCATCTACAAGACTGTGAACTTAAACCAAACGTGACATACAACACTAAATCACTTTTCCTCCAATGCCTGAAAATTGAGCAGAGATTTTTGTTCTTGCAATGAGAATACAGAAATTTGATCTACCAGGCTCATTTTAAGCTCCTTAGAACGGGACTGATTACTTTCATTAGTAGTTACAGAGACGGGGCTCCTCCTGCCACCACTTCATTTCTCAGGGGAATATTGGGTGTTACAGGAAACCCCCCAAAAGTTCCACATTAAACTTCCTAGCTTACAATTGGATTATTTCCTTCTGTCATTATTTTAACAAGCAAACTACCCGTATGATACTGATTCTCATTTAGAATAGACATTACTACTCATTCACCTCCTGAAAACTTCAGTCTTGCTTCGCGCAGGAGCATTCACTTGAAATGAATATTATCTTTGTCCTCACTGGAGATTACTTAAAAGGGACTAGGAAACAGAACGCAGAGTTCAGGAGCAGTTTGAACCCTACAGCCTGGCTCCCGATAAGGAGAAATTTTATTTAAAAACACAGAAAACTTTCAGAAGAACCAATAATCTCTCATAGAAAAGCTTTACAGCCTTTGCTTTACTCATGTTTTCACTTTTTTTTTCATGATTCAAGAAATTATTTTAAAATTTACCATTACTGGATGATTGATCTTACTGAAATTATGGACCTAAACGGTGACGTTATTTCACCATAGATGCCAGTGTTCCTACAGCCAACATCACTAGACTGGGTCTCTGTTACTAGGTCAGAAGCACCATTTTATTACAGAACTAATTGCTAGTGTTTAGTAATTATGTCTCCCATTTCTTTACAATGGATGACTGTGATCTGCATAGATAACATTCACATCATTGCTCAAATGGCCCCATGGGGATCCAGTCAATAGCACGTGACAGACGCTTGTGTTTCACAGCAAGGCTGATGCAGAACTAATCCGAAGCATCCAACTTGTCTGAATAACATCATAGCAGTCATTGATAATATGTTGCATTGCATCAGCTGAGGTCCTTCTCTCTGTTTGTTTGGGTTTTGTTTGGGTTGGTTTTTTTTTTCTTTTTTCAGAACCATACTTTATCAGCACTACATTTTTTATTCATATGGAAGTTCCAGCTGAGGATTCACTGTGCGAGTCTTTCACAAAACACTGATGAAGGATGGTTCTGTATCACAGAAAGATGAATCTGAAAAAACACGCTTTGAGCAACACGAGTGCTCAGTGTGCCAGAGACAGTCTCAGCACAATGATTGCTAAAGAGGTTAGACCAGTCCTTGGGCTCACTTCGCCTTGGGTTTGAGTGAGAGCATTGGTGAGCGCCAGGTTTTTCATATGGAGAGCAGATTCCTTGAACTGCACCTGAAATAAACCTGTCTCCCACAAAACACCCCAAATTCGGTAGCTTAAGCTGCTAATTAGCCTTTAGAAAGAAATTACTGCAGTCACTTCTTAGGTCGTTTGAATTGGTGATGGAGGAAAAAAGGCAGCATAGGCTGTTATACTACTTACATGACAAATTACCTAGAAACGCTGGTGTTTTTTCCTGAACCTCTACCACTTACAACCTCCCAACAGAGCTTTCCATGTGCAGTTATTATTGGAGGAGTACCTTGACTGTGTATTTTGTTTTCTTTTTGTAGCTTCTGTTAATTTTATAGATGGAAACCAACACTGCTAGATAATGTCATTGTTTTCTAATGTTTCCCTTTGGATCCAGTAAAAAAATATTAGGATGATTATGAAGTCCATTTTTTTTTCCTGCCCTCGTGCTTTCTGTAGTATCAGGCAAAACTATAATAAATCCAAGGAAGATAATTATGTCACTGAAATTACATATTAAGACTTCACCGCTAGTTTACAGTCTCCCTAGGAAGAAACAGAAGAAATAAATAGGGACTCATGATTGTACTCCTTTTCTTTTTCTCCTTTTATTTCAGAAGAAAAGTCTCTACAATGGATTATGCATCCTACTATTTAATTAAGCTTTGAAATCAATGTTAAGCTACAATTTGATTTTAGTACTATTGAGTTCTTTTTTCCTTCAGCATTTTTAAGTTCAACTCATAGAAGACTGGTACGGCTGTTTGGTATCGTAGCATAGTTACTGCTCCAAGGTTGCAAAAGGAGGAGTATGAGCAAAGTACCACTGCTCAGGTGCCTCTTGAAGATGAGCATGTTCCGCCAGGGATAAAACGTTTCCCATCAACACATCAGTTCCTTCATTTTCTCCAAGACAGACATACGTAACTTATAGTTTTATGATCACACACACACACTTGTTCCTCTCAACAGTTCGTTAATCTTGCCTATCTTCTTTTTCAGTAAGACCATTTACCAAATCCCCTGACTCTGCATTTCTGGCTGAATCAGCCCCCTAACATTGCTAGAACAGGATTACAGAGGAACTTGACTTAAAAAACATTGCAATTCAGGTATAATAGGGTTTAAACGTACCAAAAGAATCCAAATAAAAATGCAGATTTCCCTATTCACCAGTTCATTTCCAGAAGGCATATCTCCTACTTCTCTGAGGGGTGGGGAGGAAACCTCGAAACACAAGAAAACTTCACCAAAACACCACACTTGCTATTTCAGAACAATCTACTAAGTGGAGAATGGGGGGTGGGTGGGGTTTAAGCTCTGTTTTCCCTGAAACTGTGCAAGACAACTAAATATGAAAATAGCACAGAAGCACTTCACTGAATCTTAAAGCTTTGTCTAAAACTAGGTAAAGGTGATAATGAGAAACATCTTCATGGCTGTTCTCAGGGAAACCACTCTTGAAAAGGACTTTCTGGAAAAGCGATGTCTCCCCTACTGCAGACTGATTCAAAATATGGTTTTTTTATAGTAGTACTTGCTATCATACTACTTGAACTTCTGATAAAATAAGCAAATACATGTACTAAAAATAGGATGCTTTTTCATAATTGACACTTAATGAAGTCTTCCATACATAATTTAAACTGATAAAGAGAGGAGCAACATCGCAAAGATTTCTGCTTCTAGCTGAAAATTGGGGGGAGAAAAAAACCCACACTCCCAAAAAACACAGTTTAGAAAAAGCATAAACCTGCTACATAATTTCACTAGTGACATGTTCCATCTTTACCTCCCTGGTGGTAGAAACAATCTAGATAGCTCAGATATTTTCCGTTAACAATATCAAGTTTAAAATATACAAGACACGTTTGGAGAAGAGAAAAGTAGCATTTTGGCATAATTAAAAAAAATTCCTCATGTTTGGTTTTTTCTGTAAGGAAAAGTATTCACGTTTTAACTTGCTTTTTACAGTGAAAAATGGGAAGTATACCTCAGTGAGCTTAGAAAGAGGCTGAAAGAGTTTTCTCGTCTTTGGTCCACTCTACCCCGTTTACTGATGGCCGGTTTGGAGACGTTTATGAAAAGATGTCATTTTAACGTTTAAAGACTGCTATCCCAACCTTCCAGTAGTAGATTTGTACGTAGATTTACAACGTGGACATGGTGATCAAGAAGACTCTAGGAAACGTATACACACATATCTATGCTTTTTTTGAGGAAGTTTGTGCTTTAATAAACTGAATACACCACCAGCCACTCTATCGCTCCTCTGTAAATCAGATACCTTGCTGCAGGCACAGTTGCTTAGATACAGAGTAATCGGGGTAAGTGAATAAATCAAATTATCAATAACATACATGATTGCATCCTATTATTGAAACAGTCAATTGAAGTAATTTTTAGATTAGTTAGAAAATAGATATTTAAAACTTACTGGGTAACATGAGATGTCAAATAACTTAATTAAATGCGCATTAGTAGACATTTAAGATTTGTTCATTGCAGACACATTGGAAACACCGTTGTTCTCTTTACAACAATAATTGCAGGAACTATTCATGTAAAGTATCTCTCCAGTCACTCTGAAGTAAACACTCAACCAAATGCTTCATAAATTATTATTCCTGTTACAAGATAGATCCTTATGCAACAAACTTACAATGCAACCCCCCTGTGCTTGCATTGATTTTACTACATTTGACAACAATGTGAGACTGAAACAATGGGGAAGGTTCATTTTAGAGGAGAAATGATTAATAAGAGACAGAACAGAGGTGCACAAATAACATATGATAGAGAAAATACAAATTAAGCTCTTCTAATTACTGGGTCTCCTAATGCAACAGGCATTATGAAGGATTGAATCAACACACAAAGGCAAATCAATGAAACTGAAAAGCAAACTTCTTAAATTGAGGAGGGAAATCTTTTTTAAACAGGCTACAATAAATCTGTGAAAATCACTTTCACAAAGTAGAAAACTTCACAGCTTATTAGAAAAAATATGGATAACGAGAACTCTACTTGTATTTAACAGGATGATAAATACAATAAATCAATCATTAATCGATGGGAGCTAGAAGGGGGTCTAGGGAAACAAATTTTTAATATCAGTAATTTAGTCCATCCTCATCAAGCAAAATAATTCCCACATTCCTCTTGGAGCTCTTTTCAAACTTACCATTGACAAAGGGCTATTCGGCTATTGTTTTAGTTCAAACCAGGACATCTATATAGGTGAATGTTCTATGTTGATATAACGCTTTGGACCTCACAGCCTCCTGAAAGCAGCTATAAGGTCATTGATCTCACATTGATTTATTTAGTGAGGTCTAGAGAGAGTCACAGAGATGCTGCTACACATCTGTAACAGCTTCTGTCCTTTCAGAGACAATCCTGAAGCCCAGAAATAAGTGAAGCACAAAACTAATTTATTTTCTATTATTTTCTTTTTTTTTTTTTTTTTTTTTTTTTTTTTTTTTTTTTCAGAAAAACAAATTTTTTTTTTTTTTTTTTTTTTTTTTTTTTTTTTTTTTTTTTTTTTAGTTTCTAAGGTGCATTGATGATAACTTCCTGACATGGGTGATCAAGAATCCAACAAGAGGAGACACTCTGTTGGATGTGATAGTTGAAAGTAAGGAAGAATATGCTGAGAGCAGGAAAGCTGAGGGCAGGCTTGACTGCAGCAACCATGACAAGGCAAGTTCCAAAAGCCTCGAGAAATGCACAGGGCAAAAACCAGCACAACAAACCTAGACTTGAGAAAGGCCTGTCCAGGAATCTACTTGGAAGAATCCCACAGGACATAGCCTTGAAAAGAAGATGAATCCAGGAGAAATAGTTGATTTTCAAGGATTACTTCTTCCAAGCTCAAGAACTGTCCATCTCAACAAGCAGGAATACAAGCAAAAGGTGACATGAGATGTGCAGAGAAAAACAAGCTGCTCCTGACAAGAGCCAGACATAAAAATGAAGTGTATAAGAGATGGAAGCAGGGGCAGATGACCCAGGAGAATACAGATGTTGTCCAGCTATGCAGTGTCAGTGTTAGGAAAGCCAGCCTGGAGTTGAATCTGGTGACAGACATGAAGAGGGACAAGAAATGCTTCTACAGGTATGACAGTAGCAAAAAGAATACTAGGGAAAATGTAGGCTGGTTACTGAATGGAGTAGGGGACCTAGTGGCAGAGATGCTCAAGCCCTTCCTCACATCTGTCTTTACTGGTAAGAGTGGCACTCAGTAATCAAAACAGTTTTGGGTTTATACCTGGCAGGGGTTTGGTAGTGGGGGAGGGCGCTACTGGTATAAAAAACTTCAAGAAGTTCCTCCAGCTCCAAATCAGACCACCTCTGTCCAAGGCCAAGCCAATCAGCACCTCTGCAGTAACAGATTCAAGAGGGAAAAACCTGTTGGACAAATTGCTTTGTTTTGGGAGCTCTTTTTTCTTTTTTTTTAAGAGCAGTAGGACCCAAGAGAGACAACCATGCAGACACCGAGGTCAGGGAGGAAGGAGAAGGGGAGGCAAGCCAGAGCAGCCATTCCCTTTGACCTATGGTGAAGCAGCAGGCTGAGCCCTTACAGATCAATGGTGGGACAGAATCCTCTCTGCAGTCCATGGAGGACCCCACGCCAGAGCAGGGGACTGAACCTGAAAGTGGCCATGACTCTTAGGGAAGCCCATGCTGGACCAGTTCATCCATATGTATGGGTGTACTAATTTGACACATCCCCTGAAAAACAGGGTATTCTTAAACGAAATAAATCAGCTGATCTTGAAAAAAATTACCTCAACTCTAGGCACTAGAAATAATTCTCCTCAAATCACTAATAATATTTTTTCTTGAAATCCAAGTCTTGCCCAGTTTGCAGAAGTGATGGAAATATTAATAGAACATGTTTCTACTAGCAGTTAAACTCCTGGAAAATTAAGCAGCGTATATTTAAGAAATATTATTACTTCTTTTTGCACAAACTACTATAGCTACCTTCTGGATCATGGTCTAATTAAGTATTTTTAAAAGCAAGTTCTGTTTCACTAGAGATATTCTGATGCAAGTAGGTTTTACTCCCTTTTGTTGTTTTGACAGCTTACTCTAACAAAATTTCTTTACCTTAATATATTTTATCACAGCTCTATAATTAAGGAAAAAAGAAAAAACACAGTAAGACCATTTTTTCTTTATTCACGTCACAACTATTCAACGTATATACACACACTTCATTCTTTCCATATATTTTGGGATAAGTAGAGTAATTTGGGGAATTCCCAGGGCTTTGAATTTATAATTCATCTGGCCTGCCAAGGATATTCTTACAATCTCCCAAGGGAGGCAGAGTTTTCTTTTTGAACAAAGGCAAAACCAGGTTTCTAAAATTATCTGCATTAGAGATAAAGGAAGGAATGTTTGTGCGAGGCTTTTTCAACACCTTCAGCCTTTAAAACATTTAAGTCTGATTTGGCTTAAGACGAACATGACAACAGATGTCTTAAAACAATATTTAATATATTAGGATACGCAGCTGAATAAAAGCAGACAATCCAATAAATATAAACATCCAGCTGAAACTTTATTACTTTAACACACTGAACATTAACACGTCTCTAGTGAAAAAGTGAGCATATACGACCAGTATGGCTCACAACCGCAATAAATCCATTACATGTATTTTCCTCAGCAAAATATAATCTTCCCTCAAGAGCAGGAAGTCGCTCA
The DNA here is from genome assembly GCF_000710305.1 of Buceros rhinoceros silvestris. Taxonomy (NCBI): domain Eukaryota; kingdom Metazoa; phylum Chordata; class Aves; order Bucerotiformes; family Bucerotidae; genus Buceros; species Buceros rhinoceros. The sequence continues at coordinate 63,212 of NW_010429636.1, forward strand.
ACTCAGAGCTGCAAAGATTTCAGATTTCCCTTTTGCCCAAGGAAAGATAATTCACCAATAAACCCCCAGATTTCTGGTTCTAAAAAGTTTTGACATTTAGCTGGCTCTTCAGTTATTCCTTTACCCGCCATGCAGGGAGGACTGTAGCACAGAGAGCTGGGCAACACAAAAAGAATTTGCTGATACCCGATTGACTGGTCTGTTAGTCAGCTTCCCGCTCCCTTTGCAAAACAGGACAGACTTACTAATAGAAGAATTAGCAAGCACTTATCCAAATTCTCCTGCGGAAGCAATGTCTACCTATTCAAGCAGACAGAGTCTGGAAGAACTAAAGAGCTGCTAGGCTGGTACTTAACTTTAGCCATATCATCACTATTAAAATCAAGAGAACCCCAATAGGTAACGCATCATAAGAGAAGGTAGAATGCCTACCCGGAAAGATCTTTTCCTGTTTTATATTTTTTCTATGTAACTACTGATATACAACAAAATGGCTGAAAAACCCAGAAGAAAATAAGAATGAAAAAGAAGAAAATGTACCTAAATGCCAGCATGGTTGTAAGTGATGGCATATTCTGGAACATTCCTGCCTTGATCTGTGGATCACTAAAAATGTTGTTCCTCTTGCCTGTCCCTCTATCTCAAGTCAAGCAACATCACGCCAAGTGAAGTGAAAATCTCAGGCTATCAATTCTTACAGAAAGGACTTAGATGTGAACTAAAGGAAATTACTGCCAAATACACTTTCATTTTAAAACAAGATCATTTGAAATATTTCACTGTTAGAGATTCTCCTCTCAGCAACTATTTCCCCAACCCAGAGAAACAGCTCTCTCATTTCCCCAGAGAGAGCATCTTCATCACCATCTTTATCCACCTCAGCTTAAGCAAGGGCTGCATAGTTCAAATAGGAAGAAGAGCACGAAGAATGAAGCTAAAGACTTTTACTGCTGGATATAGCTCCTGAACAGCAACACCTGCAGCTGTGTCCAAAACTAACATGTATCTGTCATCTATAATCTGAAAGAGAAGAACCATTTGCTTTTCCATGTATCATGATTCCCTTTGCTTCTGGGCATGAAAGGAAAGCAATACTCAAAAATAGTTGACTGACAGGACAAGGTAAGAAAAGATGCTATCATTCTTCTAATGCAATTCTCCCTTCCTCAAGAAAAAGGACCAAGATTATGAAAGATTACGTCGAGCTGTGTGTTTCTTACTGTTACAAAAGCAGTATGAATTCTCTTCATTTTACAGGCAATGGTTATACGCCACAGCAGCTGCAAGACTGTCAGACAAATAACGTGTTACCATATTAGGCAACTAAAATTAAAGGGAATTCGTCCTTCAACATTAGTGAACTTACATAATAAGAGAATAAAAGTTCATAAGCTAACTGAAGTACCTTTTTTTAAATCTTTTCCACCTAAATGAGATACAGTATGTTAACAAGCTTGGATAATGTCGTTGTTAACAATTGCTTTCAGAAAAAGATTGCCATTAAAATTATTGTGCAAGACCTTGAATGAGGTAAAGCTTTCTAGTTATTTTCAGAGCAGGGTGTAGCTATAGTGGTTTTGGACAACAGCTAGAGTTGCTTCAATTAAGAATATACAGGTACAGTTCTCAGCAAGAGTTTTTAATGATTCCTGACACCCCAGCTCCCCAAGATGGACAGGGCTAAACCTGCAAACTGAAAGGAACGGAATGAGGTATATTTTAAATATTATAAAAAAACTGTAAGAAATACAAGATAAAGGTCTAAGGTAGAGAAGCAGCACATTATTTCTAGAGTGAGCCATTTGGTATCAGTCAATATAACAACAGAAGAATGATTGTAAATGCACCTTAAAGCCTTAGATAAAGTGCATTAATAATGAGGTAAAAGGATAGAATGTTCCTTTTTCAAAATACAAAATAAGTGTTGTGTCCCACTCTCAAATCTGAGCTCTGTTTTAAAGAGTGGTGCTAACATGCCTCATTTGCACTTTATCCATGTATTTGACCACTCTAGTTTCAAGGAGATGCACGAGATGATTTTGTCAGAAATGGCAGATTTCGACAGGTTGCTGCATTTCTTCCAGACGGCCACTTTTACTTTTCATAAATACAAGTAAGTGTTTTCCTCTACTTGCATTTTTATTCAATCAGAATTTATTTTCTGGGTAAAAACTAACAATTCAAACTGTACAATAAGTAATCCGACTGTAGATATCAGAATTTGAAAAAGAGTCCTTTACCTGTTAATTTCTTTTTCTGCAGAGCTTTATTCAGATTGAATGCCCATATTGATTTTTTTTTTTCAAGGTAAACTTAGTATTGCCTAATAATAAACAAATCCTCCTCTTGTACCTTGCCAGACTCAAGGATAAGGCACAGTATCCTAGAAGCCACATCCTTCTGCCAAACAGTCACTTTCACCAAATGAGTGGAGTCCGATACGCAGACTCATCAGTTATTCTTATGGGACAACCCTGGCCAGACCTAACGGAGCAAGAAACACATTTGTCAATTTACAATCTGTTCCTATAATATGGATGCATCACGAATGGGCGATAGCTTTACAAGATGGCACATTACTTATTCATTAGACCAAAGGGGATCTTCATAAAAACAATTCTCTGAAAGCTGCTTTTGTTTGCCCTGTCTTGCTCAATAGAAACAAATAAATGTCAGCTCATGGGGTGTTCGGAGTTTTTCTTTTAAAAGGGATTTCGTGTTATGTAAAGCTACTGATTTCACCATAACATTTCAAAAAGTCCAAATTCATTTTTCTCTTTGGTTTTCTTCTTTTTTAATTAGGCAAAGTGCCATGTGCTAAAAATGTTTTAAAGGGGTCTCTAAACATGCCACAGGAAAAAGTCTTGGTGCCATACTTTAGTAAGCTACATTCTCACCTCACAGAGGAACATGAGCAAGAGGTCTGCAGTTACTTTAAGCTTTCATTTGCTTCCCGTGGAATAGCATTTAGATGTTTTTGTTTAAATAATTGCCTTGCATTTAATAAAGCCAGCCAAAGTGGATTATGTTGTTTATTGTCTTTTACTGTGCAGAATATACTTACTAATCAGAACAATCACATCATTTATCTCCAAAACATTTCCTAGTGTTTTATCACATTTCAGAACACATTCCTAGCTCCTAAATTATATCAATAAAGTGCTTTTTTGCTGGAGATTTCATTTTATTTTCACAAATACACAAAAACTGGCCACACTAGAGTAATTGCTGACCAGCAAAAGCACGTGGTACCTACAGAACCGTATTTGAATGTTTTCCAAAATACACAACTCAAAAACATAATGCTACCAACTACCATGTCACCATATATTTAACCAGAGGTGAACCAACATTAAGCCACTTTCAAGTTAAAACACAAACAAATAAAAACCCTTGAGCTTTATAAGTAGTGTTAACCAGATTTATTAATATCACATTATTGCATTGTATGTTCTAAGAAGCCACCAGCTTTTTATTTTTAAATTTCATAATATTTTAGCATAGTGAACAATCGAGCATCTCCTTTTGAAGGTATAGATTTTATAGTCTATCACAACAATCAAAACATAAGATTACATTGTAGCCATGACAACATACAAGGTTATTAGTTTATTTCACAGACAAAATAATTACAGACCATTGTGAAACTGTTTATACAAGAACTTCTGGCAGAGTTACTAACAGAACCATTTAAATATTAGAATCATCTCTATGAAACTGATGGCAATAAATTGAATGTTTAAAGTATTATTTTGCAATCTATGTCTGACAGCTCTGAACCAGTTTTCTGAATTTCAGCAAAAATAAAGAAATCCCCCAGCATATAAATGGGAAGTTAAAGGCCAGTTTGATATGAAAGAATCAGGAGTTCACTTATGCAACTGTAGAAATTAAAGAGCAGTTTTATATTTTTGCGCTAGTACTACAGTGTGTTACAAAGCAGGAAAAAAGGTACCATAGCGTTTCCAAGTTTTACACATTCCATTTGAAAAACACTAAGTAAAGTCTGTTATCAAGAACTTAAGTGCATTAAAACGTTTTCTGTACAACCCTCTCCACCTTAGACATCTTCAGGAAAAGAATATCCTTTGAGAATATCACAGAAGAAATCAAGATTCCTTCCACGGAAGCTGAAGAGGCTGGACAAGTGCTGTTTCACATCACACTAGCATTATCCAGGCTCAGCTTGCTAATTATATTAGACTCTGAGCATGCCTACCATACTGAGAAAATAAGGACACACACAGAAAATCCTTGTGGTTGTCTTCTCTTTAAAACCTGCATCATACTGCAGCCTCTGTTATAAAATCCTCGTGTAGGAAGCTGAGGTTATCTGTTCCTTCTTCCCATGAAGGGCCTGACTTGCACCTCCTTCCATATAGATCATTACGGGCACTCACCACCCTCCTGTGTAGCAGCCAAAGAAAAGAAACATTTTTCATCCAGGCTTGGAGGCAAGTAAGCAAGAAAAAAGCACAAATCAACTTACGGAGACTGAAGCATTAATACAAAAACCTCGGCTGCCTGGATATTTCCCCTAGACTGTGTACAATTTTGAACAGCACTTTTAAACACATGGGTCACAATATTAAATTCCCATAGTTATTCAGATATGCAAGAAGCATTCCCTATAAAAATTGTAGGTAAAAAAACCCTGCAGAATCACTCAAGTGCAAAACAATATGTAAACAATGTGCAAAACCCTCACTTCTTCCTCGTCCTGGTTCCACCTACCCTCAGCCTTTCTAATGTGAAAGTTTTCTAAACTTCAGAAAACTAATCCAAGAGTGATGATTTCAAAAGACATAATTAAGGAATGGAAAAGCAGGCAATATTACTAGACACAGTTAAGGAAACTAATTAACAGGCTATTTCTGAGTTCTTTTGCAGTGTCTTACATTATTCAAGTGATGGCATTTCACCATTTTCCTTAAAAGACAGTAATAATAGTCAGGGGGATTGCAGGGCTTGCTTTTTTTTTTTTTTTTAAACCAAAGTGGTTTTTGTTAGAGTTTCATCTCATGCTTCTAGTTTCACTTTAGAAAAAAATCAAGATATTCATGTCAAAAGTGGAAACAACCTCACAAACCAACCAAAGTATTCATTTGTCGCAGGAAAAGTAACAAACCATGGCTACAAAGATGAAAAACAGCATTCTTAAAACAGTCTAAACTAATGCACACAAGAGCACATTTCCAGAACAACCCTGTGATCCTGTCAACCAAAGCTGAAGGGGAAGAACAAACCCAGAGCAGACAAACCCTCAGTTCATTAAGTCAGTACTGTAAAAAAACCACAAGTCTCATTAAGCCTGTACCTCCCACTTTTTCTGAGTGCTAGAAACAGATTGTATACAGACAGATTTCACTGCATATTGCTTTATCAAACTAGTCGCATTTCTAATATCTTTTATTACTGGTACCTATGAAAATAGATTTTTTTGAAGGTTAGCCTATAGAAGTAAAAGCTGGTCTCCAGAGAAATAAAACAAGCTACTTTACGGAAAAAAAATCAATTTGCCCTGATTTGAAACTGAGTATAGAGCTTTGCACTGGAGGCTTAACGCTGGAATTCAAGGATAATTTTCTAATCCACTCAGAAGCTACATCTCATTTTCAAATCTATATACACCGTAGCACTGACAACAGCTTTTGCTTTCTATCCTCCTCCATTCATATATTCCCCAGTCCGAGCTGCTCTGAAATTTTAAGTTCATACAATAAGTCTTATTTCAATCTCCAAAATTTAATAGCAAGAAATGTAGTGTTTTGTCAAAAGAAGGGATTTTAGGTACAAAGAAGGGTTTAAGACGTCAAGAAAGAATGTCTGTCCTGCTTTCCCAATAGCCAAACATAACAGCTTGACTTATGAAAATCTAGCCTACCTGAAATAGGTAATTGTAGTGAATAATTGTAATATATAATCATAAAATTTGTAAGACAAGTGCTATTTTTGGATGCAAAGTCAGTTTTAATTAGAGTGCCCTAAATTTAGGGCCTCAAATTACAGACAGAGTTTTATGGTCCTCTTCCCAACAGATTTCTAGCACTTAGTTGTCTTTTTCAAATACGCTAATGCCTGTGTCCTGTAATGTACATGGAAATTTAGCTGACCTCTTTTTAAATTATGATCAAATTGCCTCATCAAGATTGAAAGAGCCCTCACCTCTTCTAAAGCAGTTTATTCACTAAATATAGCTTTTGAACCTTAATTCCTCATTTTAAATTAAATCTGCTAAATTAACACTGAGCGTGTCTCTGCAAACACTTCAGTAATAATAGTGCGGATGTGATGTGTTGACTTTCAATTTGGAAGTTATCTTGAGTAGCATCCCTGAACAGAATATCCAAAGATAACCAGGTCCAACATTTCCTTCCCTGCCTAAGTAAAACTTAAGTTACATCTTGCTTCCTTCATTAGTACAAAGCCTTGTAACAAGCCATATTACCACGATACAGGAAAACTGCCAGGTTTAGAGTTGAAAGCTAAGCTAGAGGCACACCAGATTGCAAGCAGCGTTTATTGCTTGTAGCAGCAATTCACTACTTGTTTAACTGCAGAACGAGCTAGTTTTGAAGGCTGATAAGGTGGTTTACAAATATATTTTTGTCATCAGAATTAATGAAAAGAAGTGTAGAAGAGAATCATAAAGCAGTGGTAAGGCAGAGACTACTGGTGACCTCCAATGTAATGACAACTGCATTAAGTATGAAGAACAGTAGAACTTAGCATTTGATGCTTTAAAGAATCACAGCAAGGGGGAGAGGCTGTTAATCATTTTTAAGTATTAAATTTTGACAGATACAAGCATATTGCTCAATGAAGAGAACTATTAAAATGAATTAATTTCAAAAAATTTTAAAAAATAGAAGGCTGCTTACTAAAGTATCTGATGATTAACTGCATAAGAACATAAATCCAAGTTTGATTCAGTATTACTTTTTCTGCCATGAAATCTGTCAGGAAGTTTCTCCAACCCTTGACTGAGAATTTGAGCAGTTCTATTTTTGTCAACCTCTATGATTCATCTGAAAAATATTCTCCTAGGAAGAGTTACTATGTTGAAAGTAACAGCTCCATCATGGAAATATATATTATATAAATTGGAGTCTCCAATTTATATACAAAAGTCTCTGAAGTAGTATTATGCATAATAGCTCTATAAAGTCTGGATCCATCCTTGAACATACATTAGGTTAAAGATCAAAAACCCTCTGCAGATCAGCTGCGTTCACCACCGGCTATACTCTGCTCTCTGCTCTCCTTTGATAGACTCTCTGCAGCCCGTTCAACACCTGCACTACTAGCTTAAACCTGTGATACTCCTGCATTCACTGCTCATTATGGTCACCTCTCGGCACTTTGATCAGCGAAGCTTGAATACATCTAACTCTCTAGCTTGTCACAGTCGGAAAGTTTCTTTCCCAATTTCCAAGATACCTAAAACACACCCAAGAGAAACAGCTCTTGGGAATTTGTGATATTTGAATTGATACCTTCAAGTCCAAATCAGGTTTACAGTTTCTTCATCACTCTCCCTTAAAAGTTTCCATCATAAGAAAGGTTAAAGTCCTTCCACATAACAAAACACCTTACACAGTGTATTCTCATATTCTCACCTCAAAGAAAGGGCTATTCCCAAATTTCAATAGTTTTTTTGGTTTGATTTTGTCCAAAAATAAACATTAGAGAGAACAACCGGTTTTTCAAAAGTCATTAGATTTGTGAGGGCAAATATTCAAGGGTTGTATTTAGTAACAACTCTGTCATAATGAGGGATCCCATGGATACTGGGCAGCACATGTATCTCCGCTGATTTATACAGATACTTTTCCATTGATACTGATTATTCTTCCTTTTCATTAGTAGCTAAAGAAAACTAGTAGTTGAAGAAATCTCCTTGAAATTTTAGCTAATATTTATATGCCTTAAAATACTTTCTTCTCAAAGTCAGCTAGTCTTCAAAATCACCAAAATTAGAGAAAAGGTAGCTGAATTCAGCCCTCAACTAAAATTTTAATGAACCCAACATCATAATTTTTCCACAGTTATTGCACATGTACATATAATGAACACTGATGTACAGAAAACAGATTAAATTATAAATTATAAATTACCACCTAGGATTGAGCCTGGACGTAACAGACAGACTGAGCTCAAGACAGGGAATTCACAGGCTGTTGCCACTAATCAGGAATTGCAAAATCAGTGTTAAGAACATGCATAAAAGAGCTTGTCAGAAGTTGCATAACAAGGCAGCAGCACCACTATTTTTAGGTAGTGTCCTTCTGTGAGACATTGAACATCTCTTCAAGGTACCAGACATCTTCAGCTTCCATTAATGTCAGCTGAAACCAAGAACAGTGTTATCACATGATGCTGGGTCAGGGAATTCCGATCCCAGTAGATCACGAGGATGATTATTATTTCAATTTTTCAATTTCCCCAGCTGATTCTTGTAAATACTGTGTTTCCAATTTTCAAGGGGTTTTTGTTTGGTTGTTTTTGTAAATCTATCATTACATGAAAAAACAGATCTGAAACTTTTCCAAACCCCCCAAAAATTACAAATATTAACATCTGTCAAGACCCAAAGGCCACCTGGATCACAGCCGTGTTTCAGTGTTCAATATTGAAGGAAACAAACTGACCTCAGTAAACCTCTAGAAGTACAAAGATCACAAGTGCTACTTGTTTTCAAATATACCATAAGCTAGCCCAAATTGCCCAGTATCAACACTACTCTCCCCAAGATTCAGAAATAAGAGGCTTTGAAAGAACATAAAGATAGTAAGAACAAAAATATTATAGTTTAGAAATTATTCTGGAAGAGGCAATTAAATTTTTATCCTCCGCATCTTTTAACTAGGGTTTGTTTTACTGCTCCAGTAAATCAATGAAGATTGCAAAATACCATTAAGAAAGTAAATGGACCAAAATTCATATAATAATGGAAAAAATAACACACTGTAAAGCCACTGCAATTTTTCTACAATATCTGCCACCATGCAAAAACATTGAGCTACAGGAAAACATTTGAAATTATTTGTATTTACATTTATTATTTAAAACCCACTGAAAACACCCATAGTTGTCTATCTAGTTTCTTCTAGTCTCCCCACATTTTATGCAGCACTGGTAGAATTATTCCTGGGGAGTTAGGGTGATGTTGGAGCCAAAGCAAACCCAGCTCCACTGGGAGAGACAGTGACTGAGACTGATAAAGCCAAAACAAACTAGACTCTGCTGGGGCTGGGCTTCAATCTGCTGGCAAAGGATCAGTGCCTTTTTCATCTTGCCTTTCATAAACTTAATGAGACTGACCAGGGTTGCTTTGTTTGTCTGTTTTTAAATTGACCAGGACTAAATTAAACTCAAGGAAGCTGTTACGGGTCCAGTGCACCAGAGTAGAGTTGCGTTAGGCATACAAGCAATCCTATTTGAAGGCTCCGTAAACACTCAGGCATATAAATATGTGTCTTGCTGTTCTAGAACAAACACATAAATCGTTTACAGAGTAGGGGGTTTTTTTCTTTTGTACAACGAACAAAGAAAAATTTTAAGGAGCTTAATGTAGTATATTCCTGGTGTTGGCATATATTAGAAAAAAGACTTTTTTAGCCAAATCACTTTTAATCAGACAATAAAAATCAAACAGTTAAGGTCTGCAATTGCACTGCACTAAGAGCTTCACAAATACTTAGCAAGGAACATTGTTTAGAGTTGAATGTGACAAACAGAAAGACAGAAGAGCTCTGGTGTATATTAAACAACCAAGAGGGTTTCTTTAGCTTTTTGAGGGGGAGCGGTTCCCCGCATGTGGACATAGACAAACAACCCACAGGTTACAGCTGGACTAAAGATATACAACAAGCATTAACATGATGGTCAAAGAGGGACAGTAGCAAGGGCTGAGAAAAGGAAATGGAGATGTAAATAGCGTGGCAAACCAACAAAGTATCTGAAAGGCTAAGACAACACCCCAGTGAAAAGTGAACACATCTGAGTACAAAACAAAACTAACAATCCAAAAGGTACAGAATAACACCACACCTCCTCTTACTCCAAGGAGTACTTTTTAGAGATGCACTTCTCTTACAGCCTCAGGTTGGTCTAAACACTTAGATCCTATGAACATATAGGTCCTATTGCCCAGAAAAAGACCTCCTCCAACATACCACTTAGGTCCAGAGGATCTGAAAGGAAGCCTTAAGACATGCCACAGGGCATGAAAGCTTTGGTTTCTCATTTGCCAGACACTGAACTGTTCAACATTAGCTGCAGCTGCTACTGGCTTTTAATATGGGAGGGCAACAGTGATTGAATGGTTTTGCATCTTCTTGTCTTTCTTCCCTCACCACAACTTTCCCTCCATCCCCATCTCTATCAAGATCAGAGAGGACATGCCTGTTTGATTAAGCGCATGAAATTATAGAAAATTTGTGATTTCACAGTATTGGGTGATAAACTATATTCTTACCATGAAGAAATCCATTAAAGCAAATGAGATCTGCGCTGTGGGCATCAGAGCCTTAAGAGTAAAACTGCTGATGTTGAGACCCAGCCCACCACATAGTTTGTTTTCATTTAGACATGAAGCAAAGCACAGGGTTTGAGATGCAGAATACTTGGTGATAACAACATTTTAAAGATAGGAGTATTTGCTTTTCCTCTTCCCTCATCTTGAGGGAATTAAAAGTTTAAACAAAGCCTCGTAGTGCTCCTGTACTACTTTAAAGAGAGCATACCATATCAGTTAGGAAGACAAGATCATTAAGAGACAGTGACTTTAAGTTCAACTCGCAATGCCCTGGAGGCACCAAGATCTCCTCCCCAAAGAATCACGTCTTGATTTTCCAACAGCCTTAAGGAACCATAGAGAAGCACCGTAGCAACACAGCACTGGAAGAGCTGGTAGGTGAAGCAGTGAAGGGATTCTATAGGAAAGACACAGTGAAATGGAGGGTGGAAAAAATACACAGGCTACTGGACAGATGCTTTGGTAGTGACAGGCAACAAACATCTTGGTTAGATCAACATGAGCATCCCTACATGGGTACCCAGTCACCCACAGCAAGACAGAGCATGCTTTTCTGAGGAGATAAAACTCTGAGCCATTTACAAGCTTCTTTCTGTTCCTCCTGCAACTTCCACACTTCCATCCCTATTCCCTGCCAGTCTTCCCCAGCACACCTTCACAGGTCTCTAAGCCCAGGCGCAAAAGCAGTAGAGCCATTTCTTTACCTTTTCTATATACAATCCTGCCCACAAAGGTTTATTACGCACACTACGTGCAAGAAATCCTGCTGCAGTAAAACAAAAAAAAACGGCCAAATACAAAAATATCAATGGGAGTTTCAGGTGGAGACTGAAACAAAAAGGGAACTGAACTTGGTACAGGTGCTTTCACAGAAGCAGACAAAGTGAAAGAAGTGAGGTATAAACTTGACTGGAAACAGGTAAAAGATCAAACCTGTCTTGACTGCCACCCTGCTTGCTGACTACAAGAATAACTGAGGCATTTCTGGTACACTGCCAGGCTCTTCCTTAAAAAGTAATTTGGGTCCAAATCTCAGAAGTCCTGTTGCTGAGATTAACAACTGAGGCAACTTTTAAACAACACCTGTAATATAGTTTTGTTCTTATCCATAAACTGAGGGTAAACTAGGGATAAAGAAAGATGCTGAATTTCAGCATAGCACAGAGTAAAGCTGAAGGAAACATACGGGGATAGAGCAAAGCAAGAAAAGCTACAGAAAAGAAATGGAAATTGCTCAGATAAATTTAGCTATGCTTCTAGCAAGTATTCTAGCAATAAAGGTAGCAACACTGAAAAAAGGCCAAAGTAAACAGAAAAGTACAGCAAATAAGGTTAAGAAACAGGCATAGCATATAAATACTGGGTATACAGGAAAAAATACACAAAGACTGAAAAATGACTGTTGAAAAGGTAGATAACAAAAGCACGCTTGCCAATCATGTTCTGAAAATAAATATATTTTCAAAGTACTTAACTACAGCAAGATGGAAAGAAAAGATACATGAATCTAAGATTTGAAGGATGGTAAATGTAGCTTGGGCAGAAGTTATTTCCCCCTCTCAAAAAGGATGAACATCCAAATATACGCTGCAGTCACACACCTCGTATCTATCCATTTGAGTTTAAATGTCATGCATAGATTGAGCGCTATGAAATATTTCACAGCACTCATTGTTAGTGGCTTCCTTACAGTTTATTATTTTGTGATGACACGAACACACACACACACACCTTGAGTGACAAGTTCCAAACACCAAAATGTTGAACCGTTTTTTTGACATTTACCAGAAGTATTTCTGGACTATTTTTGGAAAGGACAATATAATTAATTCTAGATTTAACTTAATCCTGCCCAGATAACGGTATGTCATGGTAACGACCTTCAGTCCTAACTGTCAGCAATATCACTGCTTCGCTGTTTACCATGGACTTACCCTCCCCCGCTTTCATCTTGGGTGGAACCAGCCTAGATGATATGATATACTGGCCTAAAGTGACAGCACGTACAGTTACCAGATTTGCTTTTTATTGTATTAATCCATTTCTTATTTGGAATGAAATAATTACAACTGTCTAAACGCATATTCCTTAAAATATCATCAAAAAAGTCAAAGCAAATTACATCAAGTCCTTTAATGCAGTTTACTACCATCTTTTGTAAACCTCTACCAGATTACAACAGCAAGGGATGTACTGGCTCTCCTCTACTAGGTTGTTATTTTGTTTCTTTTTCAAAAATCTAAAAGCTCTACGTACTCCTCTTTATTTTCTTCAGAGCAAGTCAATACTCACCAAGGCAATTCACAAAAGCATCACGACATTAGCAACATTTTGAAGAATCAGATACATAGCATCCTCCAAGAGTGAAAGAAGAGCAATTATTTGGTGGTAAAGGACTTATTTGTGAAAACTTTCTCAAATTGCTGAAGAGCAAACAAGGTAAATCCTGATTTCCTGCAGGTATTAAGTAGTTTATTTGAAGATTTCTCCTTCCTGTCCATCTTTATAAAATTTGAGTTTATTTTTAAGAGCTGCTTATAACAAGGTTCTTGAAAGGATTTGGATCTGTGGTCAGTCATAAGCATATCATACAAAGTGTTCTGACTCTTATCGGGTTTTCTTTCCAGCTAAAGAATAGTAATTAGTATTTGTGAACTAACATGCAAAATCAGATTCCTACTACTTCTGCAACATTCCCTTTTTCTCTTCAGGCAGCTTTGAAGCTTAATTGTCAGAGTGTCCACTGTAGGAGGGTTGCACACACAAGCAACGCACATGCACTTAAAATCCACGTTTGTGAGATTTCCCATTTTCACAAGGTTTGGCTCGATGCTCTGCCTACTTGTCTAACACAATCTATCCTGCTTGTCTGTTAACAGGCAGGCTCAGATGTGCCACTTTCATCGCTGTCCAAAATAATTAGACAAGTGAGCATCTAGTCCTGTCCCAAATAGCTGACACATTTCCTCGGAGCTGTTGCCACTCCAGTGCTTCTTAACAGCTCACTGTTGCATGCCTCTGTGTCAGGGGCTTATAACATGGAAGTTGCCAGTATTTTTGGGCAGTTATCTACAGGTAAGCAACATGGGTCTAGTATTACTCTTCCTTTTAAGACTGGCATAAGAAAGAGACAGTGTAGTTACTGAAGAGGTTTACTTTTCTTCCTGTGCAGCAGCAGTACCCTCCCCTAAACAAGTGTAAGACAAGGAGACCCTATCTACCATCCAGATTTCTACATGCTGGAGAAAACACATGCTACTTTAAAAAAAAATATTCTGGACAGATGTATAAGAATCACTGATAATTTATTTTTTCACTTTCCAGTAAATGTCTTTATTCACACTGTTGAGTTAACTGGAGGGCAGGCACTTTTAGTGCTCTTTAATTATAAAAGTACAGGTAAACCAACCAAGTTGCCTAGGTTGAGTGTGCAGCAACCACCAATGAATTTAATGAATTTGGTTTTCAGGGTATCATAGTAGGATCCTGGCCATACCTTGGACTCTGCTTCCTGAAACTTGTGTCATTACCTTGAGGAACCAGAGGGTTGCTTAAGTCTTCATGTGTTTTAAGAGAATTGAACACTCTGAGGGGGGGGGAAACCAAACACTAAGCACATACCCGTGATTTAATGCTATTTTTCTGTGCAGTCTATTTCCAGAGTTTTACTTCTTGGATTTTTTGGCAAATTTAATTTCTTTGCAGCATTGCCTAAGAAGCTCAGACTATAAACTAAACTGAAATATTTACCAAAAAAATCCTCTCGAGTTTACTTATAAAGGTACCTACCTATGAGAACTTGATAAAAGAAAGGTAGATTTCATTCCTAATTTTAAAGTGGAGAAGATATTTAAAATGCCACTTAAGAAAGAAGGCAGAAAGAACAAGCATCCAAAGAGACTAACGTGTCTCCAGACAACTTTTCATGCAGGTACCTGTAGCTTCAACTGTCTAATTATAAAATCATTCCTTTTATATCCTGTCTGCACAGTACAACACCCTGATATGACTTTTTAACGTCAAGATATATCTAAACTTAGATGGGAAACCTAATGATTTTTAACCAGGTGTTGACAAACAGAAAAGACGACAATGCAGTGGATTTTTTTTCCCTTTCTTACTCATCTTTTTCCCCCCACATTCATCACCCTCAAAGCAGAAGACTACTTGTCTTAGAATCTCTCCATTCCCAATACTCTCCATCTCTCAGCACAGTACTAAGATTAAAAGTTGGGAAAAAAAATAAAAAGACCTACGGTGCTTCAATCTGCACACCTCAGACTCATTCTAGCCTTCTAAAAGGTTGGTCTGTGCTGTTCTGGACATTCTACTATTAAAAAAAGTAGATTACAGAAACCATGACACTGTTATAGAAGACAATCAAGACCATACAAAGACTGAGCAATCAGACTTAAAGCTGCCAGAAAGAATAGATCCATTCTCTGAAAGAGCACAGATTGGAACTGGTCTTCACTGAGTTCCACTTCTGAGGGAAATGGAGAGCAAGAACAGCACTAGGGCAGCAGCAGAGCTAAGGACAACATGAGACAGACTGAATTTTAAAGGACTTTATTTTTCATAGTCAAGTTCATTTAACTACAAGCTTAAAAAAAACCCCACAATTCAGAAACTTTCAAAGGCACGCACGTGGATTTTTAACACTTATTTGGGAATAAGCTCTGATTAATACTCAGCCAATGTAGATTAAACACAGGGCAGGAGGGTGTAGAATGTTTCCAAAAGGGAGATGGGAAATGAGAAGCACATCCTTTTTTATCCCCCCAGAATCAATCCAGAAAAAACTGAAATTATGAAGTACTTAACCACAAATGCTAATTCTTCATCTGTATGGATGACCACAGTTCCCACACAGGCAGAGAACTCTCTGGCTCGTTCCTTTAACTGAGACCAAGCAGTAGAAAAAGCCCACACTGCCAGGCATGGCAATCTACAACCACCAGCATATAAATGTTTGATCCCATCAACAAAACTACCCTTGGCTCTGCTGTACTTTCCAGGACACTGGCATGCACATAAATCAGGATTACTTCTGGTTACTACTGTTGAGAAACCGAGGACTAAAACAGCAGCTAAGAGAGCAGCACCTCTCCCTTCCCTGGTAACAACATATTCAACGTCAACTCTTCTCCCAGCTCTACCCACCTCCCTTTCCTGGTTGCTTATTACCTGAGCAGCAACAGTCACTTTTGCATGACTCAGCTCTAAAGTTTTAAGACATCTCAAATGGCAGTGAGCAGGAGTAGGGATGCAGGGATCACAGAAGCTGTGAAAGTTACTGCTGTATCGTGTTCATCTTCCACTGATTCCCCATCTACTAATGGGTTAGCTATATAAGAGACCATATATATCAGCTCAGCTCCCACTCGGATGGATTGGGTACCACAGTAGGGCTCGTTAATGTTTCTGGCTACACTAACCACAGGACAGCACCAGCAGTCTGGTGACAGCACCATATACTAATATGCACAATGTACAGAGGAAATCCATCCACATGCCGTTTACTTCTGACTTCAGTTCATCACTGATCACAACTCCAGCACTTACAGGATTTTTGCAGGGTTAAAAGAGAAAGGGAGCAATCTGTGGAGTCTTTTGTTCTTTCATCCTTGATCTGACACCTGCTGTCATTGACCAGTGGTCAATTCTTTAACAGATACATCTCCCAGCTTCTCTTTGGTTCGAGAAGATATTTGCAAGTATGTAGGAATGCTAAAAACAAATTTAACAAACTATTAAATAAAATACTACCAAAACACAAATAAGCACTCTAAAATTAAAGCCTAGAAATTATTCCTACTTATATCACAGCTGGGCAAGTCATTACAAGGCAGCTGGTGGCTGAGAGGCATGCCAGCATCAATCTATCAATCTCCATTTTGCTATATCAATATAAGTCAAGTCCTGCAACTTGGATTTCCTGTACCCTAATAAAGGGATTTCAAACCCTAATAAAGAGATTACAAATTGGCAACATATTGCCTTTACTTATGTTATGTGCTGCCTTCTGAGGGTCCTCGTCACCTGCAATTCTGTTTTGATCCCACTGAAAAAAAATCAGCTGAGAGATTTTAACACACTTTGGGTGGGAATGCTGGTGGATTTGGTCTTTGTGGAAAGAGGGGATCAGCCAAGCTACCTCTGTGTCCACATGGCCAGCAAAACAATTCACAACTTGCTATTCTTGTGCTCAGCAAGGGAAAACTGACCATTCCAAAACATTCACTGCAACAATCCTCAACATCTGAGAGCTGAGACACCTACAGGCATGCCAGTCTAAGACATGTACAAGGGCAACAGTGCCATTTTGCTCAAGTAAGCTCATTAGCCTCAAGCTGCATTTATTCCTGCACCTTGATTTGGAAGTGCAGGCCATATGAATTCCTTCAAGGAAAATTTACAAAGTGACAGACATCTTTGCAAGATAATCAAAAGAAATCAGAAAATCAATTCAGAGAAGTACCGTGATGTTACATGTTTTGGCACCTATTCAAATTCTTGGTAAGGATTTCAGCTATAACTTCTACAAAGGCCATCAACAACAACTGGAAGAACACTGGAACAGCTGAAAAGCAAGCCACAAAGTGATGCGGCTACAAGCGATTCTTGATCTGCAGCACTTCCTGAAGTTTAATGCAGGCATTAGATCCTGAGCAACACTGTTTTAACAACCAAGCCAAGCCTGTACCGATACAAACCTGTGGAAGCATTGCGGTGTAAGAAGTCTACTTCCACACCATAACCAACTCTGTGGTGCACATTAAGTACTGTCAAACACTGCGGTAAAGCTATACTGTACTGACCGAATGTGATTACCGAGTGCTTAATGGGAAGACACATCAATAATACATCATTATAGATCTGGTATTTCTCACCAGAGTGGCTCATTTTCAGACTGCTGTCTCATGTCTGCTGCAACAGTATGAGAAGGAGGCAGTTTTCAAAGTAGCACTGGGTGTTTTGATGTTTTAAGAAAATAGTTCGTGTGCAATTCCTGTGTAAAATATTTTATTGCTTATAATATCTACATCAGAGCTGTAAATGACCAAACACCAACCCACTATATTTTTAAGGATCAAAACTAACTTTCAAACCAATTATTTTTACATCTCTTTGTTGTGCTTTGGGTCCTCGTCCCTGACTACGAAATACATACGAGGGATGCCTTCTCTCTGCTGATCAAACTTGTTTTCTCCTTCTCCAAGAATAGGTCAAAGCCTAGCAACACAAATACTGGAAATCCGTTCCCTCTCTGCATAGGTGGAACCATACTCAAAACATTTCATTTCTAGTGCCACAGGCAAACTATTTTAGACCAAACCACTGAAACAAAATGAAAAACTTACAGTTACAGAACCAAGCTGGCCTCACCACTGGCACAGTATCTATCTCTGCCTCAGGCTCATTCAACATTAAGCAAAATTCAGTTGGCAGGCAGTCAGATGGTTGAGGCATTAATTTACTAATAGCAAGGAACTTGCTGCACAGTGCTTTCCTGCAGTTGCTTTTGTCTGACAATTACAGCAGAACAACTGTTTGTATTTGCATTACTTTTTAATGGTTCCCGTTCTTACTTGTATTATGGTTTTGATATTCTTAACTATTATGTCCAAAGCAAAGTTATTACTGTGTAGGTAAAAGGACCCTTTGATGGATCCATGTTTTATTTCCAGTTCCCTTAGAAACTTTGCACTTGCCTCTGGCAAGTCAATTTACTTTCTCATCTATAAGGTAAGGTAGTAATAGCACAGTAGCTCCCAAAGCTGTTCTGTGTTGCCCTAGCTTCTGAATAGAAAGTGCTTCATAAATATTAACATCACCTGATGACAATGCATAAAATATCAGAACTTAATGATGCAAGTGGCTTTTATTCAGGATCTGAAAGATCAGCTAACCCTACTCCAGCAGCACGCCAGGCAGAGTCACCAGGAGTGGGCTGAGGAGCCCAATTCCCAGCCAGTGGGTCTGCAGAGCCCTGAGCCCCAGAGGGCAGGAGCGACGCCTTTTTCGCTCCCGAGGCACAAGTGCTCAAGAGGTGGATGCACGATATTTGGGGCAAATGTGGATGCTCTGAAGAGAACAAGAAGAGCATGACCACCTTCTACAATAGACAGCAAAGCCGGGGTTTTAACTGAACGGAGTTATGCTCTTGCTATGCTGGACTGAAAAAGAGACAGTTGAAGGAGTTTAACACAAGGCTGGGTATTCATTGTTCCGGGTGGCTGTTCTCCAGTGAATTTCATTAAACAACCACTCGCTAAAAAGCAAAATTTTGCCCCCCAACCTCAGCAAAGTGATGTGAATAAACAAAAAAGCTGGATAATTACTGATGTTGAAACAAAGACATGATGCTGTGACACACAACCTCCACTTGAGATGTGCTGGCTAGTGATGGATAATCATTGACTAGAGGTTTTCATGCTTCCCTTCAGACTTCCAACTTGAACCCAAGACTCACTTTCTCCTTCTCAATGTTAGTAACCTCATGGCAAACAATTAAAATTCCTCTGGCTGGCTAAAAACACTATCATAGATGTTATGCTATACATTGCTTTTAGATATTTTGATGAAAAGATATATTTAAATACTTAAAAATGCAGAATTTATCTCTTTTTTCTTTTTATGATATCTTTTGCATCCTGCTCTTCTAACCACTACAGTCTAGTGATTCTGTTTAATATTTAATGCTAAGCAGCAAATACTCACCACAGCCCAAAGTAAGCAAAGTGATTATTTTACAAGAGGAAAAGTTTTTTTCCATTTTTAAAAGAAACAGGGGTATTTCCGACCTCATGCAAAGCATACAGCAGAAACCGAATTTTCAGTGATTCTGCAAGGACAGCGCATGCAGCCAAGAACATCATATTTATCACTGATGCGTCATCTTGATAATGATCCTCGTTGTCAGTGGCATAGACCCGAGGGCAGTCTTTATTTTACACAGCTCCCATTGATAACTAATTAGTTATGACAAGTAGAACATTCCCCACAAAATCTAAATTAAGCAAAACTACCTCAACAGTAACAGCAATGCAAAGACACACGCACGCAACAGGTCTCAGCTCCTGTGCTTTCGTTCAGCAGATGATGTTCAAGCTCTTAAGTGCCTGGACTTGTTTACAATTCTATTACAATTACACGACATATAGGACAATGAAATGTTAAGCTAAAGAACAAATACAGAAACGAGGCTGGCCATACCAGCAGCCCTGCTAGTGCCACTGAATCGGTCACCACTGAACGCTTATTTGGCAACATCCAATTAGAATATTCAGTATATTGTGGATTCCCACCTTAAATTCATTAAAATTATACAGTAGGTATTAACATACATGAATTGCTCCAATAAAATCAAAACATAAAGAAGTATTATGAACATATTCAAAATTAAGTTGTTCGGTGTTAAAAAGCCTAAAAGCATTATTCTGAAATTTTTCAAGTACTAGAAAAAAATCTCTGAAGCACAGAACTTGAAGAATAAAAAGCTCCTTCCCACTATCAAGGTTTTATTTGACATCAATTCCATTCCTATTCTGCAGAAGACAACACTACACTCCCACTCATTCCAGGGCAGGGGAGGCAGCAGGAAAAGGGGTCATAAATAGGCGTGAAATCAAGCTAAAAAAAAAAAAAAAAAAAAAAAAATGCAGAAGACAACACTACACTCCCACTCATTCCAGGGCAGGGGAGGCAGCAGGAAAAGGGGTCATAAATAGGCGTGAAACAAGGCAAAAAAAAAAAAAAAAAATCACAAGACTGAGAAGCGTAATGTTGTGTTAGAAGCAGTATAATTTGGGCAAGGGGTGGGACTGGGAGAAGAGAGTAAGCAAGGAGTTTACAACACCCACTGCAGTCTCAGCTGTCACAGGGCTGCTGTGCTGAATAACTGCCACAACTTGCTATTCGTTTGCTTGTGACATTTTCCCTTCGATCAACAAGTACACCCGTTATATAAAAGCATTGACTCCAATAGAGAACTTTATTTCATCCTTCTTTCAGTCGTTTTCTCAGTGGCTGAGATTATACTCCAGAGGTGCAGTAATGGGTAAATTGCGAGAGAAAGGATAAAAAGCTTGGACAGAAAAAATCCAATAGGTGAACCATCACAAGTTTCAGATGCTTCTACACAGTATCACAACTTACTGATCGTAACTAGATTTTGCTCTTGATTACAACTGATTCAGAGGCAGCAGCAGGCTAGAGTGGTATAAAGTACTTTCTGAAAGAAAAGCCAGCTGCAACACATCTCATGGCATTTAGAGCCCAACACCAGTCTCTGGAGCAACAGATATACTCCAGCTGGGATCATAGACTAGGGGGAAACATTGGTTTCATAGTTTTTATGCCAGGAAGGAATTTTGCGAAACTAATTCAAAGTGAACTTTGTATAGAGGTTTAGGACACAAGCAGTCTTTGAGCTTTCGCAGTTTAATAATTCCCTTAAATGGTATTTTAAACTCTCCTCCTATTGGTCCTACCTCTGAGATCTAGCACTGTTTATGCAAAAATTAGAAGCATAGAGACACCCCCTTGTATCTGTGGCTCAGCCTCACGGATGCATGCTACCACACACTTCAAATTAGAAATACGTAATCTCGAAATACAAGTGAAAAGGCCATCACCGCCAGACAGCCTGAGCAGTGCTGTCTCTGAGCAAGCAGCAGCATGGCAACAAGCTACCACATATAAAAGTGCATTATAGGTAGCATGAAAGAAGAGGGGGAGCAAGCAGGGATTTGTGAGGAGAATTTACAGCACAGATGGTAAATCAAAAGGGATCCTCCTGTTAGTCTCCTGTGAGTCAGAGAGGTCCAGAGAAAGGCGTACATGAGAAAGCAGGTTTACAGAAAGACATGCAGGACACGAACCTTGAAAAAGCAGCCACTTACCAAAATTTATAGCCTAGAGAATTTCACTGGGTGGTAAATTATATCCCTTGTGAGAGATTCAATTGCACACATATGTATGCAAGACCGAGAATCACAATGCAAATATACCCCTGTGTATGCACAATAACTTATATGTGCCACATTGAGTTTGAAGATCTAAAATACTCTGCTGCAAAGCTTAAGGTCTATAATCCCATTATTGCCTCAAAGAGCTTACAAGCAAGAAACTTTACATATTGATTATCCAATAATTTTACAGAATACATCTCTGCCTTAGATAAGCACCTCTCAGTCCTCCTGTCATGTTGTAAAACATATGCACCTGCTTTGAATAGATATTTACTGAAGGTATTCCTTGTAAAAAGAATATCTGTTTGTTTATATTGCATTAAATATTTAAACAACTTGTTATGGAAAAGCACTTAAAGAAGTCTTTCTAAAGATAAATAGATTTTTCCGTATCTTCTCCTCTTAACATCTTCCAGCAAGAGCTATTAAAACTGAACTGCTTATACTGCTATATTAGAGTACATATCTTGTAAGGGAATGCAGATAGGTGGATGGTATAGCTGAAAACCACAAAATTGTAAAGCAGACCCAAGACTGGGAAATTCTCCTTCCCTATAGTAATAATCTTTACGCCTGCACCGCCTCCAGACAACACAGGCTACATCTGGCCATCAATCAAAACTTGAACTGCACTTACATAATCCTGTAGGAAAAGGCTTCAACTCATCACCACGAGAAGACAGGCTACATAGGTTCAGTGTACAACTGGGTTTTAAAGTATGGTACAAGATTACAATAATCTGAATGAAGTTCTCATTAAAAAAGAGAGACAATAACAAAAATTCATCTCTTACTATACCAAATATCAACAAGATGTATCAGTAAACATAAGCCTTAAAAAGCCTTATTCTCTAATCAAATTATTTCCATTTTTCAGTTATGATAAATACGTCACTTACCAAAGCAACATTAATGAAATATCAGCCCTTTATGATCTCAAAAAGGCCAGTTAATCTTCAAGAGGCCAACCACAAGCGACCTACTTTTCAATTAAAAAGGTCAATAGTTTACCATTTTCCATACATTATTTTCACTCCACAAAACTTACATGACCATTTTTATACCACTGGAAAATGGCTACCAGAAGTATATTGGCTTATTCCAGTAAGAACTCTCTTGTGGAGAAATGGGGATCCA
This sequence comes from Buceros rhinoceros silvestris, assembly GCF_000710305.1. NCBI lineage: Eukaryota > Metazoa > Chordata > Aves > Bucerotiformes > Bucerotidae > Buceros > Buceros rhinoceros. The sequence continues at coordinate 85,865 of NW_010429636.1, forward strand.
ATTTTCCACACTACGCAGTTATTTCCCTGATTTTTGCCTTTCTAAAGATTTCCCTCACTACTAGGCAGGAGTTTGATTATCTAATCGGTATAGCTAGTTCTAAGATGATAAAGTGCCTTTTCAAGAAGGTGGCCTCCTGCTGGCATAGGAACTATAAGACTGGGGCTTAGGGGCTTTCTATTCAAAGTTTCCACGTTATATATATCTATAGTTGGAAAATATAGTTAGAGAATGCATTTAGCAATACAGAGAAGACTTCATACCTTGCAATTACAAAGAGATACACACAGGAAAATGACCAAAGTTCTAATCCACATCCTTTACCATGCAACCTTTGCTACAAGCAACGTTACTTGAACACTAAACTCTCCCAAGGCTACAGTGAGTTGATAACACCTACCATTAATGGGTTATATAAGCATTTAAGTCGGATTAATATCAGACTGCTGTTAAATTTGACAGCAGGAGATGTGGTTCTGCAAATAAAACATTTACAAAGACTTGTTTAAACAAAAGTGGTTCGTGTTCTTCACATTTTTATACAATTAAATTACAGCTCCATACTCCTCTGTTGAGCATTGAGAGAGTTTAGGCTAACTTCTGTTGCTACATTACCATCTCCACAATTTCTCCCCTTCTTTTTTGGAAGGGTCAAATTCAGGACCCTAGAAGTTTGTGTATTATTCACGTGTTACAAAGCAATCCACGATGCTACAATGCCACATCTCACATACACCTGAATATAACAGGATTAGACTAAACCACAAATCATAGGATTTTATTCCTTCGGGGGAAAAAAAAAAGGTCTTAAACAGATATGCTGATCGACGGTGCCAATAAAGATACATCATTTCAGAGAACACTGAAATTTGGAAACCCACACTCCAAGCATCGCAGGCAAGACCATGCGTAGGATATACTACATGCTATGAAACAACTCAATAACTTATAAACATTACTTGAGTACCAGCGGTATTTTTTAGAAGTGATCCTATGGGCATTGCCAGTAAGCTTTCCTAAACTAAGATAGAAACTCAGCATTCAAATAATAGAAACAAATACAGAACCCGTTATATAAACTTGAGATGACTCATTACTAAACATCAAGCGTGTTTTCTGTGTAAAAAACCAAACCTATATTTTACATACCTGCATTTTCTACTGATTTTATAATTGACTCTGAAGTCTCTTGGATGATGCTTGAATATGTATCTTTGAACAAATACATGCATTGAAGAAACAGCTGAATTCAGCTTTCTTACGTTCTTACGAACAGCAATAAGCGGATAAATTTCCCATCAGGTAAACTCTTACGCAGAACTGAAACTAAGCAGATTATTACCAGTGCTAGTTTTAGGATCTGATTGGATTTAAAAGCATTGGCACTTGAAGTTCTGAACACAAAAAGTACACTAAGTTGCTCTTTACTTTGACAAGCGCGCTATAAACTGCTGCCAGCAGCATTCTGAACAAATTCAAATGTTTAATAAGGACTCTGAAGTGAAATTAAACTTTCCTGCCCAGTGAACTTGCGTATATTATACATACCTGAGATCCAGGGGAGAACTACATATTCCTTCCCATCCAGTTGCTGTCAATTAATTTTTATTTTAGTATATTATACTTTTCTCTTCAAAAGTTTTCTACCTGTCTAGGTAGAAGCAAAGGGAATATGCTTGTTATAGTTGTATTTAGCAGTTACAGCTTCAGAACTAATACAGCACTCCAATAATAGCACTATCTGCCACGCATTCACGTTATATACAGGGAATACATTTGTCTATTTTTAAGTCTCCATCTCTCCTTTATTAACAGTGCTCTGGCAAGGAATCACGCAGCCAGAGCATTTACAACAAAGAAGCAAGCACTTCCCTTCTCTACTAGAAACCTAATTACCAGAATACCCAACCACCCACTCCTTTCAGCAGCTCAGGGTCTACTACATCCCATACGTTTTTTTTTTTTTTTTTACATTACCATACTATTCACATAGCATTCTGTTTCCAGAAGCGCCAACAGCTACCATGCTGTTTTAAGGATGGAGTCTAACAACTAGGGCTAGCATGTCAAGTGCCCAGCCTACAGTTCAAGCTGCTGGTAGCCACACTACGCGAAAGCAGCCTGTGTCTAAAGCTGTAACTTCATTCATAAGCACTGTCAAATTCAGCAAGTTAAGTCAAGTTCTGACAGGACCCTCAAACGCATAAGATGAAGCTGTACGTCAGGTTCGGGGGTATACAGCAGTGACACACATACACCCTGGAATAAAATGCACCTGCTGAAGCATCCTCTGAAGTCAGATCAAAGTCTGCCCAGGAGATTAGGCTCAGTCAGAGCATGAAGACAAGGTAAAGCTGGATTTGATTAGAAAATAGCCATCCACATTCGAAATGCAAGACAGATTTATCTTGCTCCCTTACAAGTAGGTTAACAGAAGTTAATCGACACTACAAATTCATAACATACTGTTATTGCCTGGAAACTCAGTCTCTCTCTCAGTCTGGGAAGCAAAGTGGGGGTGGGGGGAGGTGGGGAAGGGAGGGGGTGTTTGATGGTGGGGGGGTGTTTGTTTTTCCACTGAGACCCTAAGTATAGACCTATATGGAGTAGAAGCTTCCCTGTTATGTCATGTACTGGCAAGTAATCCCAAGCTTTACTTTAAAGAACATCTGTTATTGCAAAAGTTATTTCAATTGCAGATAATATGAAGAATCCTTTCTGCCAGCTGTAAAAGAGGTACTCAGGAAAGACAAAGCATGAATTTTAAGTATCATATCTCTGTAGTTTGATATCTATCTTGATATCTTTGTAGTTTGATATCTATCTTGATCAGATTATATCTGATTTAGGATTATCCAGTATCCGTTTAGGACACTAGAGGGTATAACATTTTGGAACAGGGAGCATTAAGCTCATCTTCCATAATGAAATTGTGATTTCACAGTGTTTGTACAGATTCATACTTCTAAAACATCCCCTTCCATTATCATAACTTATGTAACCAATAATTTCCAAAACAATTCCAGGAAGTGGAAAGTTTTAAAATCAGAATTATTTTTCAAATTAAAACAGCTACAAGATATGGAAGATATTGTTAATATCTCTTAAGCAGAAATAATTGTTTTAAAAAGCTTAGCTATAAGAATGCAATGCTTTCATAAAAGTTCAGCTCTGGAGCTTTTAAAACTGTTCTAGATTTGCAGAATCTTTAAACCCTTCCTCGTGAGTGCTTAGGTTTTGAATATGAATTAGTTGTTTGGCTGCAGCAGTCACGTGTCTCTGCACTGTACCTTCTTTCCCACAACAGATGATTGAAATACTGACATATCACATCACTAAGAACTTTCCAGCAGAATATTTTACATAAGTCTGAGTCATTCAGGGAATATTTTTTTTTAGAGCAAATTTCTAAGAAGGGGGAAAGAAAAAAAAATCTACTGTAGCTGATTTTCCCCCAAAGTAGCCTGAAGGAGTTTGTATTAAGAGTTTAAAGAATGGAACTGGCTTTGGTATTTCATTCCTAGTTGCTAATTTATTATCTAGTGAAAGTCACATGAGTCTTGAAAGAAATCTTGATAAAAGGAATCTCTCTCAGCTGCATGGGGTTTAATTGACTTCTCAGTCTTGCAAGAATGCATTAGTATTATCTACGCCTCTGTTTAACTATTAGCCAAATGTCAATCATCCTGATGCATTAATTTTCCACACTGCCATGCAAATCATAACCTCACACTCTTTTTGTGGACTCATTTCCCTGTTTAGCAGGACACCTAGTAGAAACCTGTAAGGCCACAAATCTAGACGAGATCGTAGACTAATAGCTCAGCAGGAAGGGAGAAGACTGCCTGAGGGCAAATCACATTTACCCATCTGGTTATATTTAAAATATAGTTCTCAGGTTTTTTTCCTCCAAGGGGGTAGAAGTTTATCAACTTCTACTGTAACACATTATATCCAATTAGTACTCAGTGTTTCCTTTAATTATCTCTAATGAACCAAATTTTTTTCTGATTACTTTGAGTCTGAAAATGCAGGAGCCTACTTCAACAGAAACAGCCTCAAGTTGCATCCATATCGCACAGCTCTGATACCAGCACACCATGCATCTGCTGAGCAAGAAGCATATTTCAGTGCAGTGTTATCAGCCTGCAGCTCTTTTCTGCATTACTGATAATTGTTACAGATATGAAAAGCCAACAAAGAACGCAGCAGTCATCCCAGAGGACAAGGCATCTTCCAGAACTACTGCCGTTATTGCTGTCACCAGCCTCAGCATCATGAAGAGAAATACAAAGGTATGACTGCATTAACAAATTTAACAAGTCCAAGATGGATGGGGAAGCTGATCAGAAAGTTTCTTCACACAGAAGTGTTCTTCAGCCACCGGTTGAGTGCAGGAACCTGTGGGGAAAGAATCCCAACCAAGCAGCAAATCATCTGCAGAGTCATAGGTTTTTCACAGCACACCAGCATTTCAGTCAAGCTTGAAGTAACCAGAAGTAACCAGTAAGACCTTCCTAGAGTTGCAAGGTTATGAAGTTATTGTTTAAATCCATCCAACTTGATTTCCACAACAACTAGAAACCCTTTTGAGAAGGCAGGAAGCCTTCAGCTGAAGAATTTTGCAAGTGCACATTGCCAATCCTTAGTTATTTCCCTCTAGCTTTCAGCAAAACATTAGACTTGAGATAAGGAGGCAAAGATCACACAAAGCCTAATTGAATTATCCTAATTATTGTGGGTGGGAAAACCAACACAGAAACAAAAGTGAAGGACGGATGATTTTGTTTCCCCAGTTGCTAGGTTTTTTCCAGGAACACATACTGTGAAGTCTAAAGAGAGGATGCCCCTAAAATTGTAAGGCACACTTGGGAGTAAAGAAATAGGTTTAGGCCATCGGTGTAACAGATGTACGCTTCACGCTTTAAAGGGAACCTGCAAAGCTGAAGACAATTCATGAAGGCGGTTTGCAGTAGATGTGGGTCATGAAGAACAAAAATACTACTATATATAGTACTATAAATTTATTAGACATTTATAATGCTACCCTACTTCTACTGATGACATAAAGTTGAAATGTCATATTAAACCATTTGTAAGCAGTTTGATAAATTCCAAACATCAAAATAACAAGTTTGCCTCGGCATTAGAGAAAATGAAAAGGGCAGACTCCATCATCTAGTAAAAAGTTAACATCACAAAGTCATGAAATCATGAAATAACAGTTTCACTTCAATGATTGCTTGTTAATATATTGCCTCAAGATAAAAGTCAGATATTATTTTCTAAAAATATGCCTTGCCTTTTGAATAAAACTATGTCAGATATTCTTTGCAGCAAGCCTATTTGGAACCGCAGCTCATCCAGAAGCTTTTTCATGAATTCACATTATTTACAGCTCCCCCTTCCCTTCATCACTATCTTAAACTGAGGTAGAACACCTCAGTTTGGGGAAAGTCTGATTTACATTGTGTTTTTCCTTTTTCTCCATGTAAAACTAGGTGGAAATGAAAATTTCTATGCAGGACAAACATCTCAAGTAATTTGATTAAGTGTGTACTTCCTGTACTTCCTGATAAGGACTGTGTTCACTGACTGAACCAGCAGTACAAAGAGCTTTTGCAAGCCACAAAGAAAAGAAAAAATTCCTGGAGTTAGTGTATATTCCTTTACAATTCAATCAGTCTTCCAAACAAGAAAATAAAATAATTAGCCAGTGTATTATCTGTCTAATAAACAGATTGATTTTAAAATTATGATCCAAACTATGGTTTCAATATCCAAGCCAAAGTGCACTTTACAAGCAGCCCAGCAAGCAGTTCCAAGACTTGATGTAGATACTACTATTAATGGTACCTGATTGCATGCTGCAGCAGAACTCAATCACATAGTGCTCTTGATATCGGTCATATAGAGTAAGAACAGTATAAAATTAACCTTGAAATTCAGTACAATATGTTTGCTAGATTACACAAAACAGCACTTTGTCCCTCAAATTCCAGAAATTAGAGGTGGGATTTTAAAGTAATTACATAAATTCAACAATGGATGGAGCACCACGCAGACAGACATTGGTACATGGTAGGAGACAGGTTAGATTTCACGAGGAAGACATTCATACTTCAAAGTTGCTAATGCCATGATGGTTATTTTCCCCACTACTGATGACCACAAAGAAGTCACTGCTTCATTCAAGTCATTGATGATTCCTACCTTAAAACAGGAGAGACAGAAGTAGTGTTGAATTGAGTTGTCAATTCAAGGTTTCAATTGCAGGAAATATGAAAATAAATCCATTATTTTTAATGCCCAACAAGTCTTACAGTTAATCAGAAGACATAGGTACTTATCCACAAGACAGAATCAGCTGTAGCACACAGTTAAGAACGAACCCATATATCCACACTTAATCAGAGAAAATGCTAATTCTTTACAGATGTTGCAGTTCTAAAGCTAGTATATAAAAATATTGTTGCTTAGGCAACAGTATACAGAAGGCAGGCAACAAAAAACATTTAAAAAGCAAGATATTAGAGTTAATAACTAAACTGCTCTTTAAAAGACCTATTACCATAGAAATAAAAAATGCTTACTTTTGAATGAAGAGACTACTGCTTAACATAAGTTGAGATATTTTGGTGATGGTTTTAGGAACGATTTACCTCCCCTCCAGTTCTGTTCAGACTGAAATGACTTGAGTGATAACAGAAGATGCAAGTGATCAGCACTTCTGAACATAACAGACCCCCTGCTTTTTAAATGCATAAATAAGGATTAAAAAAAAAAATCCACTGAAGTACCCAGAGGTCAGTTTTTCAGCTTACAGAGCAAGGCATCCACTATACCAAGACGAGAACACTGTATGATGCACAGTTAGATTCTTCCTCTGATAGAATAGCCAAAACCTCCACCTTCAGCAGCCACAAAGATATTTTTTGAAGGGGATCCAATACCTTGCAGCTGAGATAGCAATGCCACACCAGCAGGGCTCTAAAGCTCAGACAGTTTCAACATAGATATCACTTTTATCTTCTTGCCCAGAAGCGCTCCATGAATGCCATTTCAACATTCTGACAATGAGGAGCACACACGTTTTGGGCACAAGGGGATCCAACACTTTGCAGCTGAGATAGCAATGCCACACCAGCAGGTCTCTAAAGCTCAGACAGTTTCAACATAGATATCACTTTTATCTTCTTGCCCAGAAGCGCTCCATGAATGCCATTTCAACATTCTGACAATGAGGAGCACACACGTTTTGGGCACAGCAAATGCTCTGTCCCAGCCCCCTGGCATGCTCCCGTTATGGTGCTCAGCTCAGCAGAGCAGATAGCAATGCCACACCAGCAGGTCTCTAAAGCTCAGACAGTTTCAACATAGATATCACTTTTATCTTCTTGCCCAGAAGCGCTCCATGAATGCCATTTCAACATTCTGACAATGAGGAGCACACACGTTTTGGGCACAGCAAATGCTCTGTCCCAGCCCCCTGGCATGCTCCCGTTATGGTGCTCAGCTCAGCAGAGCTGTGCTGGCAGACAAGGTTCCCCCGATCCACAAGCTACACCACCTCAGATACAGCATATACACTTTGCTATGCAGAACCGTTTGTCAATTCATTTGTTTTCCCATCAGACACACTGCTAACGATCACCGGGCAGCACTGTGTGGAGGGGGAGCTGCAGCCAAACAGGCTGAGTGCATCCCGTGCTGCTCCCTCTGCACTGCCCAACCCAGGGAATTCTGTCAGGTCTCCAGGTGTTTGAGGGAGAAGGGAAAAAGCACCCACTCAAGTTATCCAGTTTGGGATATGTATTAACAGCTCTAGTCACCTACAGAGTTACCACACCAGTGAAGCTGGGGAGGGCAGGGGAAGCAAGGAGGAGAAAGAAGGGAGAAGAATCAGTCTGTGTCTATTTCACTAACTGTATCTATGCCTTTTAATGGCATTAAAGTGCAAAAAGAAACCAAGTGTCCAGAACATGTACTTGCCCAACACCATCCAGTACCAGTCTCTAACAATTGTTATTCTGTATACAAAAACTTGTGTTTAGTCAAAACCTCAAGTCACGCCACTTAACAGAAGGAGATGTGGAGAGGATCAAGTCCTTACTCACAAGCCCTGAACAAGGCCAAATCATTCTCCTAAGCAAAATCATGTCATAACAGCAGTTTGCTCCAGATACGCATAATTTTGTCCTAGAAGTTAAGAACAAATGGGATGTCAAGCCCTTTTTTCTAAAGGTTGTGTATGAACTCAAGAAATTAGAGGGCTTCCTGTTGCTAATCATGACTACAGTTACTAAGCTCTGCAACAGTAATAAGAAAGTCTAAATCTTCATTAAATTGAAGAGAAAGTATTTATGGCAGACAGATTTGTGTCGGTTTTTTTATCATCATCACTGCAGAAAGCCGCTCTTTGAGTTGTATTTATATTGGTATTTAAAACAATTCTTTTACTGTAACAAGCATCCAAATGCATTTGGGACTTGATGATGGTATTTTACTGTATAGCCAGGAAAGAAAATCTGGGCAATGGAAACACATTCTTTAGAGAAATTAAGCCATAAATATAGATTTTATTAAGCTCTGCAACATCCATTTCCCCCAGCATCTTCTCCATGTGTTCAACAGGCATGTCATCAAGTTCAATACATTAAAAGACGACACTTACTAGACTGGCATGTTTAATAACGGTTTGAGATGTGTCTGCAACTTGTAACAAGTACACATCTGCAGTAATTTTACACTCTGATTCAGACGGCTGTTAAGTTAGTGTTAGCAATCTTAGCCCACTAACCTTGAGACCTGGATGGATTCTGGTTTAGCACTGATATTTTAAGAATCGCTAACGCCCCCCTCACAGGACAAAGGAAGGATGCTCAGCCTAATCCTCATGTCAGTAAAGAGCAGGGTGGTCCATCGGTTTTGGAGAAGGCCCAGTTCACACGGCAAGCATTAAACTGAAGAGCCACGTAGAAAATGTCCGTCTAAGAGAAAATTCACAAATGAGTACTGTCATGGCCAGAAGGGACCCTGAGACAAATGATCGGACTGATGATTTACAACGCGCTCTTCAGTACTGAGTCTGGTAACTTGCATTTGGATAAAGCTCAACTTAAGAAGAAGTACCAAGCGTTGGATCAAACACCTCTAAGAGATGGAGGATCAGAAGTTAATCATATTCCTCAGTCAAGGTATCACATGCTTTAATTTGAATGTTAACTTCCCCTTTCTTGTTGTGCCTTCCCCTCTTAAGCCTTCAGCATCCAGGCTTCTTTGCCCATGAATATACTCTCAAAGCAATAAAGATCACTTCTGTATCTTCTCAAGAAAGATTGAACAAAATTACTGGCTGAGTTCCATAGACATTCGCCTTGGATCTCAGGTTTTGTGAATTCTTTATTTTTAAAAAAATATTCTCGTTACATTTCTCATCACATACAGTAAATGTTTTTTAAACAATTCTCATACTAGAATCAGCCATGCCATATAGGAGAGTCCAAAATAAGTTTCCTACACCTATTTTCCTATGTCATCACATTATGAGCACATGCTGAACAGAGTTCCTCCCTCCAGCAGCACAGCTTATGTTCCTCACTCCTCAAATCTGCATTTGCATGAATCTTCTTCGAGTGCCCAGGCAACCCAAGCCATTCCGTACAAGTCAAGTGAAAAATGAGTTAGTGCTGGAGCTAGTAATTATCCTCATGGAGATGCAAAAGGGAAAACCCTACTCCATTATAAGTCCCAAATGACAACTTTTGTGATGCAACAGTTCTGTGGGTTTTAAAAAAATTTGCTAAGTATTTTATTGCTAGTACTAATTTTGTGTGTTGTAATACACTGCAAGAAATTATCAAGAAAATTTAACAGAAAGCATTTGTCAGAGCCTGCTTTCCCTCAAATTGTACTCAAACCATATTAAGCTTAAATTTTAAGATTTCATCTTTATGTGAAATGAACCCTCAATACTTTTTCTAATTATTTTACCTAGAATTGACAGCAGGGTGCCCAGATTAATGCTAACTGCATCAACCCATTCACCTTATTATAATATTGGTGCTCTGAGCTTTTGAAAGAACTCAAAAAAGAGGAGTGTGGAATATTTTTATATTGCAAGTACATCAACACATTCTACCCTGTCTTTTCTCTAGTTTCACGAAAAGGGAAAACCTGCACCTACCAGAGGTCAAGTTTTGTATTTAGGAGAGGAAAAATGTCCTCAACACTGTGCCAGGAAGCAGCAGACCCCAAAAGCATGAAATAAATATTAATGCAGGGAAAAACAAGTGGGATACAGTCTCTTTTAAAGCTCCTTCAGTAGCCAATGCCATAAGTCTCCAAGGGCTCACTGCACTAACTTCACTTTCAGTCACCGAGAACTTTTCTACTGGATCACAAAATATATAGCCTTGTTGCCATTACTGCATGGTCAAGGAGGAGGCTGTGCCAGCATTTCACCCCCAAGAAGTCCTCCCAAAACTTCTGATTCAAAATTTTTCAAGGTGAATGCATGTCCAAACAAATGGAGCATCCCAATTCCAGAAATGCTTTTACCTGGATAATAGGTTACAGAAAATCCCAAAACAAAATGAACCTATCCCCAGGCTTGCAAATACCATCTCACCAACTTCTCAACTTATATGTGCTAACAACAGCGTTAATTTGTTATATGTTACTCCTCCCCAAATCCACAGATTTTAAACAATGCATTTTGAAGCTAGATGATAACAACAAAAGAGGAGACCACTGTGAGGTATACCTTTCCCCCCCACACTATATACCCATGATGAATATCACCATGCAAATTTAATTTTCTTATTTCTTCAGGCTTATAAACATCTGAGGCAATTCTATGATCCTTAAACTGATCCTTTTTTAGTCATCATAGAGAATAGACTGGGGAATTGTGTCCAATTAAGAAGCACAAATGTTTGCTCACTGTCTACTGCTAAATTCTAAATTCTAATACTACTTTAGAGCAGGAAACTAAAAAACATTCCAAAGCCATTTGAGATCTTACAGTTATGATACCATACACCTAACATAATTGCCACAGAAGTTGATTTGGAAACAGACTTTCCAAGTGAAACAGAGAATATAAGGTATAATTAGGAAATGCATAGGTTATGTTTTCTGTCTAACTTCTCAAAGAGAGTGCCTGTTCTCAATTATGAATTTTTAAAATGGGAAACTGAACATTGAAAGTAGTTACTGGCAATAAGAAAGAAAAACTAAGAAGAAAGCACTCTCACCTCTATTTTTGTCAGCCTTCAAGTTCTTTCTCTCTTACCTCCAAACAGCAACTGCCCAAATGCACCATTGTTACACTGATAGAACAGCACTTTAAATTAAGAGGGCTTATCTTCGTGTTGTACTCATCCTGCATTTGACACTCCCCAGGCTGACAGAGCTAAGTATGGAATGGGGAACATGTGCTGCTATAAGAGGCAACACAACCAGCCTAACCAGGAATGACTGTGGAGACATTGTTCCCATTCTCCTCACGCTGCAGGAAAACTTAGCTAAAAGACAGCACAAGAGCCAATAAGTAGGTCCTGGAAAAAACACCTGAACAGCCACCCAACTCCACCACTTGCTACTCCCAACAGGGCAATACCCATTCTTTTAAATGCTGAAGGAGAAGCAGTTAGTATGAGAACTGCAGTCGGATGGTAACGTTCGCAGAAACACTTTGCTACAAGAGCAAAAGTTATTCAACCCAGGAATAGTGCTACTGAGATTTCAGAGGGGAAGCACTAGATATTGCTGCAGGAGTGGCATCAGAATAAAAACAACACTCCAAGTCTGTCACAAAAAATATAAATTCTGCTTACTATCACCCTGGACTTTCAAAGTTAAATTCCCCATAGCAGCCTAACTCTTCCATACTAGATGGCAAGTGTTTTATTGCTGTTTCTTAAAACAAGGACAATACGGATAACTTTTTAAAAGTCACTGAAGTATGTAAGAACACCATTATTTTAAGGCTCCTTTGCTAGACATGCACATACAGCTTTAAGAAGTAATCTAATTTGTAGCTCCAAATGCACTTGTGCTGCAAATGAGTAAATGCTGACTGGTCTATAAATACCTTTACTACCACGGATTTGGTTTCTTTCCAGGACTAAGCAGAAAGAGCCCTGAAACTTTATCTTTATCCTCTAGGGGAGCGTTACAGCTGCTTCCATATACAGCTTTAACAACCTGCCCCGGTATCACAAACGACACAACCAACCTGCCCATTTACCACAGTCCAAGACAGGGAACACCCGGGGCGGGGGGAAGGAGGAGGCGACACTCATGTGTTGGAAGGGGGACAAAAACGTCGCTCCTGTCACACTGAGCTGCGCGATTTGCCCAGCGAACCGGCGGGCGACCCCCTTCTGTGCTGCACAGCACAAGGAAAAGTTGAGCTAATATAAAACAATTTTTAAAAGCACTGAAAGCCGCAGACTGCCGCCCCCACCCTCCGCCGAGCCGCTGTACCGCAC